>NC_041404.2:96277418-96299918 GCF_900747795.2 Erpetoichthys calabaricus
ACGATAATGCTTAGACTTACAAGAATCAAAGGCAATATATAGCAACACATTCAGTGGGGGGTGGGTGGAGGTGACTAAGTCAGTATGATCAAAGAGGGGGGGGGGGGTGTATCGTTTAATTAAAGTGCATATGTCCTTCTTAAGCTGGCATATGCTGGGTTTATGTCCAAGTGTCTGTTGATGGCATTTTCATCTGATAGCCAAGACTCGGACAACTCTCTGGCGCTTTTTGTACTGGCCTTAAATTTTACTTTTACGTTGTCCCAGTTGAATGTGTGTCCTGTCGATTTAGTATGTGCATATATCAAAGATAGTGCGTCCTTTCATATATATACACATATATATATATATACACATACAGATATATATATATATATATATATATATATATATATATATATCTATATGTGTATATATATATATATATATATATATATGTGTATATATATATATATATATATATATATATATATATATATATATATATATATATATATATATCTGTATGTGTAAATATATATATTATATATATATATATATATAGCAAAATACCCGCGCTTCGCAGCGGAGAAGTAGTGTGTTATAATATATGTGTATGTGTATATGTATATATATATATGACAGCAACACTTATAACAATGACAACACAATTACATTGACAATCATGTTACGTTATTTTTAAAATGTTTCCTTTACTTTTTCATAACCTCTTTAACACACTACTTCTCCGCTGCGAAGCGCGGGTATTTTGCTAGTATATATATATATATATACACATACATATACACACATACATGCAATTTCAATAACATAGAAATCAATATAAACAACATTAACATCATTATCATATGAGAATATGAAGTAATATATAAGAAGCACATTTCATATAAATATAAATTATTAAACAGTAAAATCTTCTTCTGTAATGTGCTACCGTGGCTATTCGTTTGTCTGTCCAGGATTTTAAATCACCTGTAGCTCGCAAACCGTTTCACCTATTGACTTGAAATCTGGTACACATATAGAACATCACGTCTACTATCCGCTTTATGGGTGATGATTGTATTACTCTTTTTATCCATCCATCCATCTATTTTCCAACCCGCTGAATCCGAACACAGGGTCACGATGGTCTGCTGGAGCCAATCCCAGCCAACACAGGGCACAAGGCAGGAAACAATCCTGGGTTTTTATCTTTATTTTATTTTATTGTAGAATCAACTCCTATCTGCGCACACCAGGGCGGCCGTGGGCGGATGCGTATGGTGTATTCACTCCACGTTATCGTGCATTGCGCTGTCACTGGTATTTTGATAAAAGAATTTGAACAACATATAAGAAGCGTATAAATTATTAAACAGTAAAACATTAACATTTAAGAAGTAAAGTTACATTAAGTACTACTGCAGTGCCTTCGGGTATACCTCATTTTTTGTTTGCTCATTACATGCTTAAATGTATACATTTTTTGGTGCACCTACCCGAGAACACGCGACATATAACCGAGCGTGGGAGAAGCATGGATTTTAAACACGCGTTGAGTTCATCTGCTGGTTTCCCTCGTGAAATAACTGGTAATGTTTGACTAAAATCTACAGCGAGTAAAACGAGATTACCTCCTATTTTTTTTTTTACGATCTCTGAGATCTTGCTTTTTTCGGTTCAAGGCTTCATAAGCTCTTTTATGTTCTATGGTGTACTTATCCCAAGCCATCATCTTTGAATGTTGCAAGACTTTTGCCTTGTATGTAGATCGGGGTAATTACATTCATTGTATTCCTAGTCTGAATCACAATCCGATTGTATGGGTGGTTACCTGGCACTGTAGGGTTGCTACCCGTCCTTTAAAATACGGAATTGTCCCGTATTTGAGAATGAAATTGCGCGTCCCGTTTTGAATCAATACGGGACGGAATTTGTCCCGTATTTTTTTTATCATTTTTTTTAAAGCAGCGTCTCATGCAAATCATCCCACACGCATTTTATGAAGATGCCTCCTTTCCTACTTTTGATTGGGTAATACTTGATGCCATCGTTAGTTTGATTGGTCTTTTTAACTGTCCAGTGAGGAGGGCGGGTCTTTTAAGTAGAGTCTGCAAACTGTTGGCACTGGGATGTGGCACCCGCTGCAGTATGCGTCCCTTATTTTTTTGTATTAAAAGTGGTAACCCTACCTGGCAGGTAACACTTATGTTTGGTCATGAAGTCGTCTAAAATCAGCCACGTGCCCTCTTTTAATTGTGAGAAGCAGATACATATAGCCAAATTCTCGCGCTTCGTTGTGGCAAAGTACTGCTTTTAATTTTTTAAGAAGAAAGAAAAACCTGTTTAAACGGATCGAAAATATACCAATAACAATTTGTTAAGGATCTGTTTTTTTGTGAACCTCGCTTTTCACAGCTGTCCCGCTACGACGTGTGTTTCGTTTATTTGACAGTATGTAGATCGTGGTAATTAAATTCATGGCATTCGTTTTCTGAATCACAATCTGACTGTATGGATGGTTACCTGCCAGGTTACGCTTGTGGTTGGTCAGGAAGTCGCCTTACATCCGCCACGTGCCCTCTTTCTGTTCCCAGAAGCTGATCATAGAATGGTTTTAATAGTTTACTTTCAAATAATGCAAAGAGTATGCGACACGTGTTTCTCCTTAATTCTGGGCTCATCAGGCATACACACTCACTGCATCCCCTCTCGAGAATCGAATATCGTCAGCACCAGAGTTGAAGCCCCTAACGTTGCGGTCAGCAAGTGGGCTAACATCCGCCATGTGCCGTCTTTCAGTTGCGAGAGGCAGATCATAGAATGGTTGAAACTGTTGCCCCTAACGTTGCGCTACGGCGTGTGGTTCGTTTATACCTCGTGTCTTCTCATTAAACTTTTATCTCGCGAATATGTTATTGCAATCTGCAGCAGGAGCGTTTCTATAAACTTAATTTAAACTTACGTTTTACACCGTGATTTGTTTCCCTTATGAACATGCTTGTATGCTTCACTCGCTCCCTTCTCAATTGTTTAATGAATTTTTTGTTCTTCGCTGTTTGCGGTTCCTCCTTCATTTTTCCCTACTGCATTCACAGTCTTTTCACGTTATTGCAATCCGCAGCGGGAGCGTTTCTATAAACTTAATTTAAACTTACGTTTTACACCGTGCTTTGTTTCCCTTATGAACATGCTTGTATGCTTCACTCGCTCCCTTCTCAAGTGTTTAATTAATTTTTTGCTCTTTGCTGTTTCCGGCTCCTCCTTCATTTGTCCCTACTGCGTTCACAGTCTTTTCACGTGATTACGTGGGAGGCGTGATGACGTGACACTCAACTCCTCCTCCCACGGCCATCGAGCTGCCGTCCATTACAGTATATTGTGAAGAAAGAGGTTCCAGTTATGACCATTACGCGTTGAATTTCGAAATGAAACCTACCTAACTTTTGTAAGTAAGCTGTAAGGAATCAGCCTGCCAAATTTCAGCCTTCCACCTACACGGGAAGTTGCAGAATTAGTGATGAGTCAGTCAGTCAGTCAGTCAATCAGTCAGTCAGTCAGTCAGTGAGGGCTTTGCCTTTTATTAGTATAGATATATATATACACACACACACACACACACACACACACACACACACACACACACATATATATATATATATATATATATATATATATATATACACACACACACACACACATTATATATATATATATATATATATATATATACACACACACACACACACACACACACATTATATATATATATATATATATATATATATATATATATATATATATATATATATATATATATATATATATATATATATATATAGAGAGAGAGAGAGAGAGAGAGAGAGAGAGAGAGAGAGAGAGAGATATGCCATCGAGCTGCAGTCTATTATAGTATATGGACAAAAAAGTGGTTCCAGTTATGACCGTTACGCGTAGAATTTTGAAATGAAACTTGCCTAACTTTTGTAAGTAAGATGTAAGGAATGAGCCCTCCAAATTTCAGCATTCTACCTACATGGGAAGTTGGAGAATTAGTGATGAGTGAGTCAGTGAGGGCTTTGCCTTTTATTAGTATAGCTATACAGTATGTATAATATATATATACAGTATATTATACACACATACACTGTCACCCACATGCGAGTAGGGGGCAGCTGAAGGGCTTAAGTAATGGTAATACCACATGCAACCAGGGGGCAGCGGGGTGCACTGTCTTTCTCAGTTCCATGCAGACCATTCCCAAGAAATCCTGCCAGGTTCTGGTACTTCAGAAGACGTCACTTCCGGTCCAGACAGTGTCACTTCCGGGGTCTGGGCCTTTTGATGACGCCACTTCCAGGTCCAGGACCTTCGATGATGTCACTTCCGGGTCTGTCCCCTTCGATGACGTCACTTCCTATATGGGCCTTTAAAGCCGCCATCTTACCACCAAGAAATCAGTTCTGTTTTGGACACAGTATTTCGAACATCTCTGACAATTTAAAAACCTTTTGTAGCCAGGGATATTATACGGGTGACTGCCCCAAACCTTTTTATGATGTCTGGTCTTCGTTTTTATCACAACACATCTATATACACACACACACACACACACACACACACACACACACACACACACAGGTATATACATACAGTAGACCCCCGCGAAGTCACGGTTCAGAGTTCGCGGCCTCAGTCATTCGTGGATTTTTCCTTAGAACCTACCTAATAATTGTTAGTGGAAACCGCAAATATCCTCCGCAATTTTTATGGCTTTTTTCACGGCAATACTGTACTGTAGAGAGAACAGGAAGCAACTGTAGAGGAAAACGCAGCTTGGGATGGTGAAAGAAGCCAATAGAATTTGAAACTGCAACTCCCAGCAGTCCCTGCAGTGGCTCAGATTGGTCTTCTGCTGAGGGTGCAGGGGCTGTTGGGGTCAAAGGATGTCAGCGCGGCTTTTAAAAAGGGGGCCAGTGACCAAAAGCAAAAAAAAAAGTTTTTGTAATTTGTGTTTCAAGTTCCTGTCTGTCTGCCTACTGTTATGGTTACCTGTACTTATTTGTTTTGTCCTGGATCGTTTCGTAAATGGCATCTGAATTGTCTGCTGTCTGCTTGTGTACATGAGGACTGTAAGTGGATTCATGGACATCCTGCAAAGAAAGGAGTGCTCCTGAACCCATCTTCACCATTTCAGGAACTAGCGGTAGGACTATCTATTTTCATCATTACATTTCGTCCATTGCCATCATTCATGAACATTTTTCATGATTTACTGTGTGTAAGAGCCAATCTTAGAAAGTTAAAGTTTTGAGTTAAACTCATATTAAAGTTTGCTTAATTTGAATAGAATATAATTTCTTCCATAGTCATAGACAATGGTATGGTCTTTTCCCCCTATAAGTTAGTAAGAGATACAACCTTCTTGCTGTAACAGAAACAGTGTGGTAATAGCTCAGTTGTAGTGTTTAGAACAGGTCCCAGTAAACAGGGACTTGAAAGGATTTTCAACTTAGAAATGGGATAGGCATACAGTTTTCTGACCGTTTTGAAATGGTTCAGAAACGTCTTGAAATGGTTCAGAAATGTTAAGTGAATAGTAACAATTTAAGATGTAACAAGATTAAGCTTAGAACTAAACTTTTCTTATTATAAATTTTTCGATTTTTTGCTATTTTACTCTTCTTTTTTGTGTGAACTGTTTTACTTTGAAACTTAAATAAACTTTAAAAAACAAAGATATTTTCTCTGTGGAATCATTTCTGCGTGTCAGGCTTTTGTTGAATCCCTTGTTTTAAGTTAGAGCTGCTGAACTTTGGTAACTTTGGAAAAACGCAGCTACATTTTCGTCAGAAAACTTGCCATCTGAAGGCCTTGAACTTGAACTGGAATCTACCATCTGAAGGCAGAGGACGCTTCTACTCCAGAACTCGTCAACGAAAGAAAAAGAACTAAGTCATTCCGAGGTACTGTGCTCTTACCTTCTATCTCTGCATGGTCGTAAATGAAAGCAAGGTCGCTTTACCTGAACTTGAGAATTTCAAGAGACTGTGATATTATAAAGACATTGTGGATGATCGCTTGTGTTTTTGCCTGAGTCATTGAAGCCTTGCTGTAAGGAAGTAATCTGCTTTGTTGGAACAATCTGATTGTGACGAAGTTGCTGTCAGGAAAGCCAGCTGTCAGTCATTCAAGCTGTTGTCATGGCCATGTCTAAGCATAGCTCAGGTGAAGTTGGGAGTGATTTGAGCACAGACTCAATGGACTGAGCTTAAGGCCGAAATAGAAAGCTTTAAAGACACTCCAGAAAATCATTTAGAAGTAGCAGAAAGACTTGAAACGTTTTGCAAGACGCACAGTGATATAGAGGAGTTGCATCAAAGGCTACTATCAGCGTTGAGTAAAAAAGGCATGATTAAGAATCAGAAAATGACATTCGCCGAAAGCTCTAAAAAATGGAGTGCATTTATTAATGTTACAGCGCTATGGCTGACAGATACAAATAGACTGTTAACACATACATCTGACGAACAGATAGTTAATCAATTCAAAGAGATGGAATTGCAAGAACAGAATCGTACAAAGTCAAAGGTACGACAAACTTCACCTCAGTTAAAACATGCTCTCAAAATGAAATGCGACTTATCAGAACAGCAAAGCGCTGCTGCATCATCACCTTCGTCACCAGTTACAGTTGATCAATCGACACTTGATAGTATCCTAAAAATGCTATATGAACTTAAAGTGGAAAAGCAGGAACAATCCACATCTAACACAAAAACTGACACTCAGAGCTTCAAAAATGATATATCAGACGTGCTAGCGCAGAATCAAATCGAATATCAGAAGAATCAAGCTGAAAGCCAAAAATATCAAGCCGAATATCAGAATGCAATCATTGAAATGGCTAAATCGTTAACCCAACAAAACATAGCTACTACTCCACCACCTCCAGCGCCACGTGGTGAAGTACCACACAGACAGGTCCCTTTATTTTCAGGTGACCCAATGACTTATGCAAAATTCATCAGGGCCTTCGATCATAGTGTAGGTGACGTACTAGCAGACCCACAAGATAAATTAGATTACTTGATTCAATATACAAGAGGTTCAGCTCAAGAAATGATTAATGGTTGTACATGATTGCCACCAGATGAAGGTTATAAAAAGGCCAGAAAGCAGCTTGAAAGTTACTATGGCAACCAAGCGTTTGTAGTAGATGCATACATAAGTAAAGCATTGAAGTGGCCTCAAATAAAACAAAAAGATGGGAAGGCCTTGAGAGACTATGCAACCTTTCTCGATAACTGTATGGACTCCATGACTAAAACAAAAAAATCGAGCAGCACTTAATAGCAATGAAAATATTCGTACTATACTTTCAAAGCTCCCATATTCTCTACATAATAAGTGGGGGGACATAGCTTATGAAATTGAAGACGAAGAAGAAAGAGAGATAGAAATTTGCGATTTAACTATCTTTTTACATAAACAGGCTAAGATATTTATGCTTCCTATTTATGGCAGCAAAGAGAAAAAGGAAAAGATTGACAATGTTAGGCCTCCTCTTAAGTATGGACAGAAATCAGGAAGTATCTACACAAGTATATCCGATACTGCCGAAAACAGGACTCAAGAAATCTCTGTAAAAAAGACTATTAATGATACATGTGCATTTAAAAAGCCTTGTGTATTCTGCAATGGCGAGCATACTCTTGCTGAATGTAGTAAAATCAAAGAACTGCCACATAAAGAAAGAATTCACTTTTTAAAATCTAAAGGTTTATGTTTTCGCTGTCTCAAACAGGGGCACCTTAGTAAGAACTGTAAAGAAAGAATGAAATGTCAGACATGTTCTTTTCAGCACCCAGACATCCTGCACATCAAAAAAGAGAGTGGAGCAACATCTAACGCTATAGCTAGTGTGGCAACACCTACTGAAAAGGAAACAGAGACTGGAACTTGTAACTTTACTGGGGCCGGAGAAGAGTGTGCACTGCAAGTAGTTCCTGTTAAGGTAAAATCTAAGAAGAGTGAAAGGTATGTAGAAACATACGCCTTTATAGACCTCAGCAGTACAGTAACAATCTGCACTGAAAGGCTCCAGAGACAGTTAAGCCTTCAAGGGAGAAGAACACAAGTATTCCTCAAAACTATGAGTAATTATGACGATGATTCAAAGATACTAACCCAATGTTCTGTCTTATCAGATTTATAAGTCTGTGGTCTCAATGATGTTGAATATATTGATTTGCCAAAGGTCTTCACAGGTCTCCATTCCAGTGAACAGAGAAAATATTCCATTACAAGAAGATATCGATCAGTGGGCATATCTTAAAGGGGTACGTCTAACTCATATTGACTCTGAAGTAGATCTTTTAATAGGAATCAACTACCCAGAAATTTTCGAGCAGTTACAAACCATACCTAGCCAAGGAGGTGGACCCCATGCTATGAAGACTGCACTTGGATGGGTGGTTGGTAGACCATAGAAAGAAATAGATGACCTCGCAAAACAAAGTGGTAAGATGCCCAAACATTCAATCAATTGTGTGTCAATAACAGAGATTGAGGATATGTTCCTGCAACAGTATAACACAGACTTTCCAGAGTGCAGCTGTGAAGAAAAGGAGGAGATGTCACAGGAGGACATCAAGTTCATGCGCATAGCCTCAGAATCTGCGAGACTGGTAGGTGGTCACTATTGTTTAAATTTGCCTTTGAAGGATGAAACACTGAAAATGCCAAGCAATCACTGTATTACTGAACAGCATGCTATTGGACTCAAAAGAAAACTGAGTAAAAATTCAGGTTTCCACGGAGACTATAAAGCCTTCATGAAAGACATTATAGACAAGGGTTATGCTGTCAAGGTACCCAAAGAAAACCTAAATTGCAATGAAGGGAGAGTGTAGTACATTCCACATCACGGTGTGTATCATCCAAAGAAAAATAAAATTTGAGTGGTCTTTGATTGCACTTCCACCTACCAGGGGATTTCACTTAATGAACAATTATTAAAAGGCCCTGACCTAACTAACACACTCATTGGAGTCCTTACAAGATTCAGAAAGGTGCCAATAGCCTTAATGGAAGATATTAAGTCAATGTTCTACCAAGTTAAAGTACCAGATAAAGACACTGATCTTTTATGTTTTTTATGGTGGCCTGAAAGTAATCTAAGTAAAGACCATGAAGAATTCAAAATGACAGTACATCTTTTTGGTGCTACTTCTTCACCCAGTTGTGCTTCTTATGCTTTGCGTAGAACAGCCGAAGATGCCAGAGATATATTTCCTGAGGAAGCAGTTAACACCGTTCTCAATAACTTCTATGTGGATGACTGTTTAAGGTCAGTGACAACAGAAAAACAAGCAATAAAGCTGGCAAAGGACCTCCAAGCTCTATGCCTCAAAGGGGGGTTTCATTTGACTAAGTGGATGAGTAACAACAGAGAAGTTTTATTGTCTATACCTGAAGAAGACAGAGCTCATGAACAAAAGGACTTAAACTTGAGCCACAGTCTTCTCCCCACAGAGCGTGCCCTGGGTGTCCAGTGGTGCACAGAAATGGACAGTTTCAAATTTCAGATTAAATTACAAAACAAACCCGCTACAAGACGTGGTATTCTGTCTGTTGTTAGCTCAGTTCATGATCCACTTGGTTTTTTGGCACCTGCCTTACTGCCAGCAAAGCTTATTCTAAGAAACTTATGCAAAGAGAAATTTGGGTGGGATGAAGAAGTAGAAGTCAAACACATTCAGAAATGGAAAAAATGGATGGATGATTTGCAGTTACTTACAGACTATAAAGTGAACAGATGCTTCAAACCTGCTGGGTTTGGAACCATAAAGACAGCACAAATGCACCATTTTGCAGATGCTAGTGAAGATGGATATGGCACCATCACTTACCTTGTCTTAACCAATGAAGAGGGCAAAAAGCATTGTTCATTCCTGATGGGCAAGTCAAGAGTTGCACCACTGAAGCAGGTCACGATTCCAAGATTGGAGCTGACAGCAGCAGTTGTGGCAGTTAAAATGGACAAAATGCTTAAAGGTGAGCTTCAAATGCCCTTAGAAGAATCTACATTTTGGACTGACAGCACCACGGTGCTAAAATACATTTCAAATGAAAGCACTTGATTCAACACTTTTGTTGCCAACAGAATCTCCATGATCAGAGATCATTCACAACCTTCACAGTGGAGGTATGTCACATCTGCCCTTAACCCGGATCAAGCATCCAGAGGGCTAAGCACAGAAAACTTTCTCAAAAGCACCACATGGTCACAAGGTCCAAGTTTCCTATTGAAGCCCGAATGGGAGTGGCCAAAAAGACCAGATCAACCGAACGATTCACTCTCTGAAGATGATCCAGAAGTTAAAACTTGTGCAGTTAACATGACAAGAATAGGGGAAGCAACCAAGCTCATCCACAAACTAATCACCTACTTTTCAGATTGCTTTTCAGATCGCTTGAAGAAAGCAGTGGCTTGGTTTCTCAAGTTTAAAGACTTAATGCTGAACTTAAGAAATGAAAGAAAAACATTCCAACTAGAAGTCAGTCAGACTAAAAGTAATCCAGAAGAACAAAAATCAGTCATCGCAAAGCACATGAAAAGGTATAAACTGAATTTAAAAACAAATCCAATTTCTCTAGATGACTTAGTTAAATTTGAAACAGAGCTTATCCGCCTAAGTCAACAGCAAGAATTTCCAGAAGAATTAAAGGCTTTAAAGAAAAAGACTTGTGTTAAAAAGAACAGTCAAATCTATAAACTTGACCCGACCATACAAGATGGAATACTGAGAGTTGGAGGAAGACTCTGTAAAGCTGCAATGCCTGAAGAAGCTAAACATCCTGCAATTCTTCACAAGCATGCCCATGTTGCTTCTCTCATATTGCAGCACATTCATAAACAAAATCGGACATTGTGGGCGCAACTACGTGTTCGCACAGTTACGCCAGAAATACTGGATACCTCAAGCAAACTCGGTTATCAGAAAAATAATTTCAAAGTGCAGAAGATACAATGTGAAAGCAGGTGAGCAAAAAAATGGCAGATTTGCCAGAAGATCGCCTAGCACCCAATCAACCACCGTTCACCAATGTTGGAGTCGATTATTTTGGCCCCTTTCTAGTCAAAAGAGGACAAAGTCTAGTCAAGAGGTATGGAGTAATCTTCACGTGTTTAACAACCAGAGCTGTGCACATAGAGATTGCACATAGCCTAGACACTGATTCTTATATCCAAGCCATACAGTAATCCCTCCTCCATCGTGGGGGTTGCGTTCCAGAGCCACCCGCGAAATAAGAAAATCCGCGAAGTAGAAACCATATGTTTATATGGTTATTTTTATATTGTCATGCTTGGGTCACAGATTTGCGCAGAAACACAGGAGGTTGTAGAGAGACAGGAACGTTATTCAAACACTGCAAACAAACATTTGTCTCTTTTTCAAAAGTTTAAACTGTGCTCCATGACAAGACAGAGATGACAGTTCTATCTCACAATTAAAAGAATGCAAACATATCTTCCTCTTCAAAGGAGTGTGCGTCAGGAGCAGAGACTGTCATAAAGACAGAGAAAGCAAACAAATCAATAGGGCTGTATGCGAAGCACCACGGCACAAAGCTGTTGAAGGCGGCAGCTCACACCCCCTCCGTCAGGAGCAAAGAGTGAGAGAGAGAGAGAGAGAGAGATAGAGAGAGGCAGAGAAAAACAAACATGCAAAAATCAATACGTGCCCTTCGAGCTTTTAAGTATGCGAAGCTTCACTAAGCAGCTGCACACAGAAGGTAGCAACGTGAAGATAATCTTTCAGCATTTTTAGACGAGCGTCCGTATCGTCTAGGTGTGCGAACAGCCCCCCTGCTCACACCCCCTACGTCAGGATCAGAGAAAGCGCAAGAGAGAGAAAGAGAAAAGTAAGTTGGGTAGCTTCTCAGCCATCTGCCAATAGCGTCCCTTGTATGAAATCAACTGGGCAAACCAACTGAGGAAGCATGTACCAGAAATTAAAAGACCCATTGTCCTTAGAAATCCGCGAACCAGCAAAAAATCCGCGATATATATTTAAATATGCTTACATATAAAATCCGCGATAGAGTGAAGCTGCGAATGGCGAAGCGCGATATAGCGAGGAATCACTGTACTCCGATTTACGAGTAGAAGAGGACAAGTTAAAATCATGCGCTCAGACAATGGAACAAATTTCATTGGAGCAGAAAGAGAGCTACGAGAAGCTACTAAAAACTTAGAACACGAAAAAAAATCGGAAATGCTATGATGCAGGAAGAAATCAAATGGATTTTCAATCCACCATCAGCCTCTCATCAAGGTGGAGTATGGGAAAGACAAATCAGAAGCATAAGAAAGATCCTAAATTCAACACTAAATCAACAAACACTTGATGATGACAATCTTCATACAATGATGTGTAGAGTGGAATCAATACTCAATAACAGACCCCTTACAAAGACATCAGATGATCCCAATGATTTAGAACCACTCACACCCAATCATTTGCTCCTAATGAAGACACAACCTAAAATGCCACCTGAACTTGTTTCAGAAAATGAACCATACCCAAGAAGACGCTGGAAACAAATTACATACATGGCTGATTTATTTTGGAAAAGATGGACAAAACAGTATTTGCCAATACTTCAAGAACGTCAAAAATGGCTTGAACCAAGAAGAAATTTTGAACCAGGGGACGTTGTTTTAATTGTAGATGAAGCTACACCTCGCAATTCCTGGGTAATGGGTCGAGTCATCAAGACAATGCCAAATGCCAAAGGTGCAGTCAGAAGAGTTTGTGTCAGTAGTTAATATAAAGTTAATTGGCTCATATTGAAGTAAAGTATAGTAATTGTCTCCGCTCCTGCATAGCCAATTAGGGGGCCGGAAATGTAACAGCCAATCTTAGAAAGTTAAAGTTTTGAGTTAAACTCATATTAAAGTTTGCTTAATTTGAATAGAATATAATTTCTTCCATAGTCATAGACAATGGTATGGTCTTTCCCCCCTATAAGTTAGTAAGAGATATAACCTTCTTGCTATAACTGAGAAACAGTGTGGTAATAGCTCAGTTGTTGTGTTTAGAACAGGTCCCAGTAAACAGGGACTTGAAAGACCCATTTGCCACTTAGAAATGGGATAAGCATACAGTTTTCTGACCGCTTTGAAATGGTTCAGAAACGTCTTCAAATGATTCAGAAATGTTGACTGAATTGTAACGATTTAATTTAAGATGTAACAAGATTAAGCTTAGAACTGAACTTTTCTTATTATAATTTTTTTCATTTTTTGCTATTTTAATCTTCCTTTTTGTGTGAACTGTTTTACTTTGAAACTTAACTAAACTTTTAAAAACGACATATTTTGTCTGTGGAATCATTTCTGCGTGTCAGGCTTTTGTTGAATCCCATTTTTTCAGTTAGAGCTGCTGAACTTTGGTAACTTTGGAAAAACGCAGCTACACTGTGTGTGTTTTCTTTGTGCTTTGTTGTATTTAATGTGTAATCGCCGTAAGGGGAACAGGGGTGGTATTGTTGTTTTCATTACATTCTTTATTTGCTGTTTGATTACTGGTTTGCTTTGCTTTTGTCTCTGTTTGTGAGTGCGTGCAGATCGGGACAACGCTGGGTGCGTCCCTGAAATCTCCACCATAAAAATAACTCATCGTCTTCTCGACGGCACCGGACCACTACAGCGTTATTCATTTCTTCTTGCTGCTGATTGACTGTGATGTATCTCCAGCTGAGTGTTCTTATGTTTTCCATTTTGTTCCTCTGAACCCTTAAACCGCCACAACCGGTCAGTGCCGTACATTCGTTGAGCAGCCAGCTCGTGACCACTGCCAGCCCCCTGTGAGCAGGGGGGCTGAACGCACCCCTAGAAGACATGGACACTCCTCAAAAAAATCCTCTTAAAAAACGCTGATAGACTACCTTCACATTGCTCCCTTACTTGCAGCTGCTCTGTCGCATGATATGCTTCTCATGCTACGCTTACTTAAAAGCCTGAACAGCAACTGTCCTTTTTGGCTGATTGCTTTGTTTCTCTCTCCTCCCCCAGACATCCTCTGCTCCTGTTGGGAGTCCTGCTCCCGTTGTGCTTCTCTATTATGTTTGCCTATTCTTTTAAACGAGAACAAACTGCATACGGAGCTCGTTTTACTTCTGAAAGAGACATGTTTGTTTGAAGTGTTTTAATAAAGTTCCTGTCTCTACAATCTCCTGTGTTTCTGTGCAATTCTGTGACCTAAGCGTGACATCCTGCAGCACTGCTACCTCACTGTCCCTGGGACTGAGCCGCTGCACTATAGCCTGCCAGCATCAGCGCTCACCTCTGTGTGCTTGCGTGCAGCCAGTTCAAGCCCAGTTGGCTCTATGATTTCATCCATAGTGTCAGTTACACCTTGTATATATTGTTCCAGTAGTTTTTTTTAAATAGTTTATACAGTTCATTAGCAGTGTGTAAAATTATCAGTGTTGCAGTAATTGTGATGCTCCTTGCATGGAAAAAAAAATGTGTTCCATTAAAATTTAACTTTTTCTTTTTAAATTGTGACGTTTACTTAAAGTGTAGCAAAAAAGTATTTAGCGTCCAGGGATGCATTAACCCCCAAGTATGTGGCAGTTTAAGGCTTAAAGCCCCAAGATGCCGTCGAAACGCCCTGCACTTTCTAAGGCTTCTGGCAATGAAAACACACTTGCATGAATTACAGTACATATAGTGGTAACATCAGTATTTTACATTCTGGCACTGCGGGAGACAAAGCAGTACAGTACTGCACAGTATACAGGTTTACCTTTATATTCTTTTTTTAGGTAATGTATTAAGCTGAGTTTGAAATTAAATTAAAATGTTTTGGGGGCATATTTAGGGTTTAAACTATAAAAATAGGCATTTTTTTTAACCACAACCAAAATTTGCGGTTTTTCACAATTTGCGGGTGCTCTAGGAACGTAACCCCTGCGAAATTTGGGGGTGTATGATATATATATATATATATATATATATCTATACTAATAAAAGGCAAAGCCCTCACTGACTCACTGACTGACTGACTGACTCACTCATCACTAATTCTCCAACTTCCCGTGTAGGTAGAAGGCTGAAATTTGGCAGGCTCATTCCTTACAGCTTACTTACAAAAGTTAGGCAGGTTTCATTTCGAAATTCTACGCGTAATGGTCATAACTGGAACCTGTTTTTTGTCCATATACTCTAATGGAGGAGGCGGAGTCACGTATCGCGTCATCACATATTACGCCTCCTACGTAATCACGTGAACTGAAAAAGAGGAAGAGATTTACAGCACGAGTCAAACGCGGGAATGAAGGTAAATGACGTTAATTGTTGAGTGTCTTTTAATACTGTGTAATTGTTGACTGTCTTTTAATATTGTGTAAGCATACATATTAACACATGTGCAATTAAACGTGTGCATTTACGGGGTGATTTCTCAAGCTTAAAAGACTCGCCTTTTATTAAAAAGGTAAATGCAAACTCTTTTCATTCTGAAGGGCACAAACCACGTTAGATTTCAGCCGTTAAACGCGAAAAAATGTCGGTACACCAGATAAATAAGCGCAACATATTATCAGTTGTATTGTATGCTTACAATACATATAGAAATGTGTTAATCGTTAACTAATATTATGGGATAGTGTTTTTCGACTCGCGCCTTGATTTAAACGATTGCATGTCTTGGTGGGTTTGCGTAGCTTATTGTCAATATCTTTACACCTCTTTTTAAGACTTAATTTAAAAAGGTTTTCTTTTCTTCTTAATTAAAATTTAAAAGCAATACTTCACCGCTGCGAAGCCCCTCTAGTGCTGACATCCGAGGTTCGATTACCGTAAGCGAGTGCAGGGAGTATGTACGCCTGATGAGCCAAGAATAAGGGGGAAACACGTGTCGCGTACTCTTTGCATTATTTGACAGTAAACTATTTTCAACCATTCTATGATCTGTTTCTCACAAATGAAGGCACCGTGGCTGATGTTAGCTGACTTGCTGGCCAACTATAAGCGTTACCTGGTAGGTAACCACCCACTCACTTCACTCCCTTATGGGAATCGAACCTCGGACGTCAGCGCTAGAGGCGAAGCCCCTAAAATTGCGCCACGGCGTGTGGTTCGTTTATTTGACAGCATGTAGATCGGGGTAATTACATTCACGGCATTCGTAGTCTGATTCACAATCTGATTGTATGGGTGGTTACCTACCAGGTAACGCTTATGGTTAGCCAGCAAGTCAGCTCGAAGTGATCACTCGAGTGAAGGCAGCTTCACAAAAACACAGATCCTTAACAAACTGTTATTGGTATATTTTACTCGATTTTAAAAGGTTTTCTTTTCTTCTTAATAAAAATTTAAAAGCATTACTTCGCCGGTGCGAAACGCAGGGATTTGAGCGACTAACGCATACAGACATATTCATGAGTGCAGGTACTTCGGAAAGAAAGCACCTGTAAACCTAAAGTTTAAATTAAGTTCATAGACCTACAAAAGGTTGCCATTGATTTGAGGCAAGATTGCTTTTCTCCTGTACAACTATATGTTGCATTCTTAACAGTAAGCTTGCACAGCTTGGTCATATTACAACCGGAGTGCTGAACTGACAACGTGGTATACAAACAGAACTATAACAATCGTAATAAACAAAAAAAAAAAAAAAAAGAGCGAAGAACCCTTCGATTTAATAAAAAGGCTCCTTCCTTGGCGAAGCAACAAAAAAGGAAGTCCTTATATGGCGTTCGTTTATAAAACAGCGGAAAAGCTGTGTTAAGGCTGCTTCACAAAAACACAGATCCTTAACAAATTGTTATTGGGATATTTCCCCTCAATTTAAAAAGCTTTTCTTCTTAAAAAAAATTTAAAAGCAGTACTTCGCGGGGATTTAGATATAGATATATATATGGTTGAAATAGTTTACTGTCAAAAAAATGCGAAGAGTACGCGACACGTGTTTCGCCCTCATTCTGGGCTCATCAGGCGTACACACTCCACTGCACTCCCTCTCGGGAATCGAACCTCGGACGTCAGCGCCAGAGGCGATGCCCCAACTCTTTGCATTTATTTGACAGTAAACTATTTCAACCATTCTATGATCTGCTCCTCACAAACTGAGGGCACCGTGGCGGATGTTAGCAGATTGCTGGCCAACCACAAGCGTTATATAGATATAGATATAGATATATATGTAGATATAAATATAGATATATATATATATGTATGTCTATATATATATATGTAAGCTTATAAGTACTGCCTTACTTCTCTTTAAGAAAGGAAGATGTAATGATACTTGATTTAAACGATTCCATGTCTTGGTGGGTTTGCGTAGCTAATTGTCAATATCTTTACACCTGTTTTTAAGACTTTTTGACTGAAAAGGGCTTTCACGAAAAAAGTTAGGGCTTTGCTACAGGACACACCCTCCACAAGTTAAGGAAGTAAAAATAAAAGTGTATATTTCTGTTTTATTTAAACCTTTTAAGTTCGTATGCATAGCCCCATTTGGCTGTTTTAGTTTTTTTTTTTCTTCAGTAATATTTAATCTCCTTAAAGAAAAACAACATATGCATTTTACTTTTTTTGTATCTCTTTAGTAATATTTTAGTGTAAAAGGATAACCAGTATTTAAACCTTTTATGTTACTTTATAAATTTATTTTACACAATGTTGAAAAATTAATAAGAAAGCTACATATTTTTGCAGCTGCTGCTTTCATTTTCAATGAAATGAAAAAAGCTCTCCCAAGAGAAAACGTCAATGAAGAAGAAACAGTTTGCACTATCTAAAAAGGAGAAACCCTCATTTATAAAGGTTTGCTGCAGATGACTTAACTGAAAATAAATCAATAGTTCCTATGTGTATAATACATATTTATCTATTTTACTTATGCCTTTATTCCAGCAACTTGCAACATCTGAGGTACAATTTGTCACATTACGTTTGTTTTTTGCAGCACAGGCAGGTGAAGTGACTTCCTCAGGGTCACACAGTGGTGTCAGTACCAGGATTTGAACTGACAAGCTCCGGGTTTGCTGAAATATTACTGAAGAAAGAAAAAAAATGAAAACGGGCAAATGGGGCTATGCATACAAATGTCCATCCATCCATTATCCAACCCTCTATATCCTAAATACAGGAGCCAATCCCTGCCAACACAGGGCACAAGGCAGGAAACAAACCCCGGGCAAGGTGCCAGCCCACCGCAGGGCGCACACACCCACACACACCCACATACCAGGGACAATTTAGAATCGCCCATGCACCTAACCTGCATGTCTTTGGACTGTGGGAGGAAACCGGAGTACCTAGAGGAAACCCAGACAGACACGGGGAGAACATTCAAACTCCATGCAGGGAAGCGAACCAGGGTCTCCTAACCTGCACCTTTCACTGCGCCACCATGCCGCCCGCATACAAACTTAAAAGGTTTAAATAAAACAGAAATGTATACCTTTATTTTTACTTCCTTAACTTGTGGAGGGTGTATCCTGTAGCAAAGCCCTAAGTTTTTTCATGAAAGCCCCTTTCAGTCAATAAGCCTTAAAAACAGGTGTAAAGCTAAACTTGCAGCACCGCTATTCAATTACACTTGCCTAACGCCTCTCCTAAGGGGAGATACTGTGGGATCTGGGCATCAGTCAAAGCACCAATCACAGGCCCGATTAGAAAGCGGGAAGCTGTGATTTGTCGTCTCCCTCCCATGTAACAATCACAGCCCGTGTTACAATGCACTATGTATGCATGTATATATGTATATATATGTATATGTAGATATGTGTATATATGTATATGTATATATATGTTTACATAACCTCTTTAACACACTACTTCTCCGCTGCGAAGTGTCGGGTATTTTGCTATATATATATATATATATATATATATATATATGTGAATGTATGTATCTATACTAATAAAAGGCAAAGCCCTCACTCACTGACTGACTGACTGACTGACTGACTCACTCATCACTAATTCTCCAACTTTCCGTGTAGGTGGAAGGCTGAAATTTGGCAGGCTCATTCCTTACAGCTTACTTACAAAAGTTAGGCAGGTTTCATTTCGAGATTCTACGCGTAACGGTCATAACTGGAACCTACTTTCGTATACTGTTTATGGCCAAAGTGGGCAGCTCCGTCGCCGTGTGAGGCGGTTGCGTCTTGCATCATCACGCCTCCCTGCGGCTGCTGCGGAAATCACGCCTCCCACGTAATTGACTGCCTGCCCATATAAAGCCGTTCTTCGCTGCGGTGTGTGAATTCCTTTCCTTGCTTCGCCAAGGAGGCATTCTTTTCAAAGCTTATCCACAGTTTTATAAACGAACGAGATATAAGGCCGTCCTTTTTCCTTGCTTCGCCAAGGAAGCTAGGGCGCTCAGCAGTGTTTTTGTGAAGTGGTCTTTACACATCTTTTTCGCTGTGTTATAAACGAACGGCATATAAGGCATATTTCATCCACGGGTTCTCCGCTGTTTTATTGTTCATTTGTTAAGATTGTTATAGTTATTGTGTAGATATTTTACACTTAGTTTATTCTTCACGTACCCATTTCCTTTATTTAATCCGCGGCTTCTCTGCTGTTGTTTTCTTCGTTTATATATTTGAATCCCTTTCTTTGCCTGACTGGCTGCCCATATAAGACGCTCCGCAGTTTATAAGGCACATTTAATCCACGGGTTATCCGCTGTTTTATTGTTCATTTCTTCAGATTGTTATAGTTATTGTGTAGATATTTTACACTTACTTTACTGTTCACGTACCCATTTCATTTATTTAATCCGCGACTTCTCTGCTGTTCATCAAGTACCCATTCCCTTTATTCTTCGAACTCTACCCCTATTAAAATGTCTATCAAGGTGATCACCATCAATCAAAGAACTATCACTTACCAAGTAGTGTCTATTCCCGGATATGGCGCCTGCCTTTTCCATTCTCTGTGTTACATATTGCACGGACATATCAGGCTCACTTTTGATATCCACAGGGACATTGTGTCTTATGTATTAAATGACTGGGACAGGTTCAAAGTGTGGACTGATGATGGTACAGGAGATAATTATACTACACAGGAGCACTATAAGACTGAAATGCTTAAGCCCTTCACCTATGGTTCTGCATGTGAGTTGATGGCTGCCGCTGAATTGTTTGGTTGTCGCTTTCAAGTGTACCGAAATGGCAAAATATTTTACACCTTTGGAGAACCATCAATGCCTCTTAAACATCTTAGATTCACAGGTGACGATTTGAGTAGTGGACACTTTGATGTTTATGAATATTTCAACTCTCAAAAGATGGATGCGAAGTTATTGATGAAGCCAGTTGTATGCTTATATCGATTGACACATACCGAATGTCAGTTCAACACAAATCCAGCTTGAGCCGATTATGACAGCAGCAATCCAAGCTGTGAGAACACAGTAAAAAGGAGGCGTATCACACGTCGTGGTAGATTTTCTGATGCAGCTAGACGGAAGCAACTTCGTGCAGCTGCCGCCAGATACTCGCAGAAAAATCCACAAGTTAATAAACATGCGGTGGCTAAATACTCAGACAGCACATCCACAAGTTCATAGGGACGCTGTGGCTAAATACTCGCAAGCATATCCACAAGTTCATAGGGACACTGTGGCTAAATACTCGCAAGCACATCCACAAGTTCATAGGGATGCTGTGGCTAAATATTCGCAAGCACATCCACAAGTTCATAGGGACGCTGTCGCTAAATACTCGCAAGCGAATCCACAAGTTCATAGGGACGCTGTCGCTAAATACTCGCAAGCGAATCCACAAGTTCATAGGGACGCTGTCGCTAAATACTCGCAAGCGAATCCACAAGTTCATAGGGACGCTGTCGCTAAATACTCGCAAGCGAATCCACAAGTTCATAGGGACGCTGTCGCTAAATACTCGCAAGCGAATCCACAAGTTCATAGGGACGCTGTCGCTAAATACTCGCAAGCGAATCCACAAGTTCATAGGGACGCTGTCGCTAAATACTTGCAAGCGAATCCACAAGTTCATAGGGACGCGGTCGCTAAATACATGGAGGCGAATCCACAAGTTAATAGAGCTTCTGTTTCTAGATACGATCCTAATAATGAAAAGGTTTGGCTCAAAAAAGCCAATTGTGGATTTGCGTACGACCCAAACATACATTATGAGTCTGACAAAACAGTACACATTGGATCCATGGATGTTCACTGTAACTATTGTCAAGCTCAGAAGTGGAAATGCGAGTCTCCTGGTTTGTGCTGTAACGGTGGTAAAGTCTCTCTCACTCCTTTACGTAAGCTTCCTGACCTTCTTGAGGGCCTGTTAAATGGCGAACATCCTCAAAGTGAGCATTTCTTGAACAATATTCGAAAGTACAACAGCGCATTTCAAATGACATCATTTGGTGCTAACCAAATCGTTGAGAGAAATTTTATGCCTTCATTTAAAGTTCAGGGACAAGTGTATCACTTGATTGGCAGTCTTTTACCTATGCCGAGTGAGGAACACAAATTTTTGCAAATTTATTTCGTCGGGGACGATGAAAAGGAAGCACAAATCCGCTGCGCTAATTTTTCTGGACTTAACATACCCCTAGTCAAGCAATTACAAAAAATGCTCCATGACTGTAACACTTACATCCAGGACTTCCACTCAACAATGGACAGTATTTCAGATGATGACAAACACTTCAAAGTTGTCATTCACGCAGACAAAAAACCATTACATGCACACAAAGGCAGATTTAATAAACCCACAGTTCATCAAGTTGGTGTTGTCATCGTTGGGCAAACGTTCAACAACAGAGATATTGTCTTGAAAACCAGAGACAATAAACTACAACACATTAAGGAAACCCACAGATCCTATGATGCACTTCAATATCCTCTCATGTTCTGCTATGGTGAAGACGGCTATTCTGTGTCTATACCTCAAGTTCATGCTACCAGTAAGTTACCTATGAACAAAACCGTCTCTGCAGCAAACTTCTATTCATACCGGCTTATGATCAGACAACATCATGATAATAGTATCCTTTTCTTCCGAACTTTATTAAATCAGTTTTTAGTTGATATGTATGCAAAAATTGAATCCGAAAGACTAAATTATATCAGACTAAATCAGAAAAAACTACGAGCTGAAAATTACATTCACTTAAAAGATGCTATTGACAAAAACGACACTGATTTAATAGAACTTGGTCAAGCTGTGATATTACCATCTTCCTTCACTGGAGGACCTTGCTATATGCACGAGCGTACACAAGACGCAATGACATACAAACGTCATTATGGCCGCCCTGACTTATTCATCACATTTACTTGCAATCCTAAATGGCCTGACATCACTGAAATTCTCCTTCCACGTCAAAAACCTCACGATCGCCACGACCTTATCAGTCGTGTATTTCATCTCAAGATTCGCAAAATGATAAGACTTGCTCACGAAGAGTAACATTTTCGGCTGTACAAATTGCTACATGTACACCAT
>NC_041404.2:96307418-96387418 GCF_900747795.2 Erpetoichthys calabaricus
ATAAATGTGTGTTTGAGTGTAAACCATCGGTGTCTGCCTATCTGTGTCCAGGCTGTATCCCACAATATATACACACACACACACACACACACACAGAGTATATTATATATATATATATATATATATATATATATATATTGTCACACACATGCGTTTAGGAGACAGCTAAAGGGCCTGGGGAACTGTAATACTACAACAGATCAGGGGGTGGCAGAGTGTGCTGACTGTCTCTCTCAGTTCTTACAAACCATTCCCGGGAAATCACACCAGGTTCCGGCACCTCTGTTGACTTCACTTCCAGCTCCGGCACCTCTGATGGCATCACTTCTGGACTAGATGACATCATTTCCTTCCCCAGCCCTTAAAACCGCCATCTTACCTCAAAATATTCAGTTCCATTTTGGACTCTGTCTTGTGAACATCTCTGTTCAACTATTTCAAAAACTTTTGCAGCTGGGAAATAATATACGGGTGGCTGCCCCAAACCTTTATGATGTCTGAAGACTTATTCTTATCACAGTGGGGTAACCAGCAGGATGGTAGTTCCCGAAATAAAACAGGACCAAAGAATTAATCAGGTGAGAAAGTACTGGGGCCGAGTTTCCTGGTGGGGAGTTCATTCGGGGGTCAGGAGTAACTTGGTGCAGGCTCCGCTTCCTAAATACGAAACAGGGCTATTATTTTCTCAAAGGAAGAATATGGATGAGATTTACAGACGTGTGCTGGTTCCTATGGAGAAAACGAAGGGGGTTCATTATGTTCTCTTGGAGGAGAGAGCTGAGCCGCCCATTGGGGTTAAGATCCCAGATAAATATGGGCTTTCCCCAGGCCAGCAGGCAAGGATATTAAAAAACTGGGAGTTAGATCCACAGCGATCTACCCGGGAGCAGGCAGCAGCTCTCTGGGAACAATCATCCCACTGGCTAAGGCCGTTTGAACTGACAACATTTTAAATAGTGCAGCAGGTTGCCCGTTTTTTGCTGTTAAAAAGACTCACCAAAAATGTTGCCCAGCTGGCCTGGGGAGAATTCCACAGCATGGAGGAGCTTATAAAGCTCCAGGAAAATTCTAAATCAGACTCACAATCTGAGGAAGCAGAACGGTCCTCTAGTGGATTCTGTGGGGATTACGTCACACAAACTTGGTCTCTTTCATATAAACCGGAGCCTGTTCCAAAGTTCCCGGGCCTCGGAGCAGACAAACTGCCGGGGTACAAGGAGGTGGACAGGAAGAGGCAGTTTATGTGCACTTG
The DNA here is from genome assembly GCF_900747795.2 of Erpetoichthys calabaricus. Taxonomy (NCBI): domain Eukaryota; kingdom Metazoa; phylum Chordata; class Cladistia; order Polypteriformes; family Polypteridae; genus Erpetoichthys; species Erpetoichthys calabaricus. The sequence continues at coordinate 96,308,671 of NC_041404.2, forward strand.
GGAGTGGTTATAGTTAATGGATATAAAGTAGAAGCCCTCCTCGATACCAGTAGTAACATTTCCTTTGTTGCTCACCAATATGTACTAATGCGACAATGGATAAAAATAATGACCAGTATTACCTGAATACATGAGGAAACCCGTAAATATAAAACCGCCCGATGTTTCATTAGCTATAGAGGATCGCTGAAAAAAATCACCATGGTGGTCCTCCAGCATCCACCTTTTGCTGTGATTCTCAGGCGGGAATGGTCGGATAATAAAAGCGGTGTACCAATTACTACTCCCGAAAAAACCTTGGGCCTAGCTATAGATGGGGATGACTCGACTCCAGCTGTCTCCACACCGTGTAAACAGCCAGCGGAGAGAGATATGGAAGGCCAAGAGGCAGACGAGGAGATTCTTGGGCCGTCGCAGGTGGACACGTCATCAGAGGTGCCGGAGCCAGAAGTGACGCCATCAGAGATGCCAGAACCTGGTGAGATTTCCCGGGAATGGTCTGTAAGAAACTGAGAAAGACAGTCAGTACACTCTGCCACCCCCTGGTCTGGTGTAGTATTACAGTTCCCCATGCCCTTTAGCTGTCTCCTAAATACACGTGTGTGACAATATATATATACACACACAGGTTAAGACCGTGTTTAGTACCCCTAGTGGACACTGGCAGTATCATGTCCTTCCATTTGGGTTACACAGGGCTCCGGCAACCTTTCAGCGTCTGGTGGACAAAATGCTCAGGCCTCATAACTCATACAGTGCTGCCTACCTGGATGACATGGTCATCTATTCCAGCACATGGATGGAACACCTACAGCAGGTTCGAGCGGTATTGTGGACACTTGGTGACGAAGGGCTTCAGATTAATTCCAAGAAATGTTTCTTTGGATTGAGCGAAGCCAAGTATTTAGGCTACCTGGTGGGTCAGGGTACCGTGAAGCCACAGTGCTCCAAAGTAGATGCCATTTTGAAATGGCCCTGTCCGCGAACCAAGCAGCAGGTCCAAGCCTTTCTTGAGTTAGCGGGGTACTACCGGCGGTTTGTGCCCCGGTTCTCGGAGAGAGCGGCGCCCTTGACTGATTTGACAAAGAAGAGGGCCCCAAACATTGTGGTATGGACTGAAAACACAGGTGCTGCATTTAGTGACTTGAAGCAGGCCCTTATGTCCGCACCTATTTTGAAAGCACCTAACTTTTCTTTACCTTTCATCCTCCAGACGGACGCTTCGGACACAGACCTGGGGGCCGTGCTGAGCCAAAGCGAACACCCCATAATATTCCTGAGCCAAAACTGTTGGACCGGGAGACCAGGTATGCGGCAGTGGAGAGGGAGGCTTTGGCGATTAAATGGGCAATTACTCAGCTGAGGTACTACCTGTTGGGCTGGGAATTCACCCTTGTCACGGACCGTGCACCTTTACAGTGGATGGCCCTACACAAGGAGTCGAATCCGCGGGTCACCCGGCGGATTTCTTGACCTCCAGCCGTACAAGATTTTGATCATTCATCGTCAGGGCTCTCTTCACGCCAACGCCGATGCTCTTTCTCAGGTTCACGACCTTTTGCCTTGTCACACACGTGTGCATGGAAGGCAGCTAAAGGGCTTAAGTAAGGGCAATTTCGAATCAGACCAGGATGTGACAGAGTGCACCGACTCTTTTTCTCCCTTTCCTGCAGACCATTCACGGTAGATTCCACCTGGCCCTCTTGACGTCATTTCCGGGTCCGAGCCTATGGAAGAAGACCTTGCCAGCTCCGGCCCCTGTGATGTCACGTCCAGGCTCAAGCCTATGGTTGAAGACCCTCATGAGCCCGACCCCTCTGACCTCACTTCCTGTCTTCCCCTTTAAAAGCCTCCACCTTTTCCTTATTCCCTCAGTTCTGTTTTGGACTCGGTTTTGTGCACAGCAGTGCTATCATTTAAACCTCAATTTGCAACCAGGAAACCAAATATATGGGTGGCTGCCCCAAACCTTGCTATGGCTCTTTTTGGAGTTTGTGACAACACATATATACTGTATATTGTCACACACGCGTGAGTGGGGGGGCAGCCAACGGGCCTGACGCAGCATGAATACAACAACCAGGGGGATTTGACGTCTAGTGCTAATGCCTCTCTCTCTTGTTCTCCAGGAAAACTGACGATTAGAAGACGTACCTTCCGAAACTCCCTTCGAAATACATCCAAACCACAGTCCTCTTCTGGGTACCGAAGATATGACTCCATTCCATGATCTCACTTCCAGCACCCTCCAGATAACCTCACTTCCGCCTTCATTCCATCATATTCCCTCTGGCTCATCAATTATACGTCAATGTCACTTATCTCTGTCATTTGCTGTCCGTCACATATAAAAGTCCTCTGTATTATACAAACAAATGTCTCATGGAAGTCTTTGTTATTGTTACAAGACAGCATCCTCACGACCATCAGTATATAGGACTGGGTCCCAAACCTTCATGTGTCTCGTTGGTATTTTCTGTCTTCACTAGAAATTATTTTGCTTATTTCTCATTTTGGTTAGTTTGCATTTTATGTGTACTATGTTAAATTTTTGTATATTTTCAAGTACTTTGTATATATTCATGTACTTGATACTTTATTTAATTTAGATAATTGTCAACTTAATATATACTTTCTCTTTTTACTATTACCTTCATTGATGTAATATTTTGAGGTACTTATTAGGTTTTAAAAATATAGACTATACATGTAATAATTGTCAATCACAGATGCAATCTTCAAAATTATAATTTTACTTATTTTGCTAAATGTTTTTTTATCTATACTTACTGCATTTGTTTTATTTGATCCTCTGTTATTTTCTTCTTGTTTATTGAGGATTGTCGTCACAATCCAATAGTTGAGAGTCAGACTCTGCAGAGCAATAGTGAAGAGAAAAGTTATGGGAGAAATGCTTTTTATCCTGTACTTATAAGCAGTGAGAAGGAATACTGAAAAGCAATCTGATTTTCTAAATTGTGGTTGTGTGATGAAATAACCAATTTACTGTGGTGGGTTGGCACCCTGCCCAGGATTGTTTCCTGCCTTGTGCCCTGTGTTGGCTGGGATTGGCTCCAGCAGACCCCCGTGACCCTGTGTTCGGATTCAGCGGGTTGGAAAATGGATGGATGGATGGAATAACCAATTTATTTTTAATATTAATTAGTAATGGGTATTTGAGTCATTTTCTATGTTTATATTTGAACACACATTTAATGGTTAACCTAGTACGTAAAAAAAAAAAAAAAAAAAAAACAACTGTTTCACATTGATTTTTTGCTGGCTAATTGCATTGGATTCAAATGCTGTCTCTAAAAATGAACTTCTCTAGTAAAGGAATTTATCAAACCAGCTTATGTTAGTGTCCTGCTTATCACTAATAACACAAAAAGGCTTTACCTCAAATTGAATTTGTCGACTTAATATAACTCAACTCTTGAATTAAATTAAACAACTACTAAAACATGCACTGAAGCCACCATTTCATTAAATTGATATCATTTTATAGATGGGAATTATATTACTTGGTTGCTCATGCTTAATACTGCTTCAAATGTTTTTACAAATAAACAAAAAATAACCATCAAGTTCACTGAGAAATTGAAAAGAATCTAGAAACTTACAAACATATTTAAGCATAATTTATACATGTAACAAAAATAAAAGTGAGTCCATCTATTGACAAATAAGAGGAAAAATAGTTCACAAAAAATGTTCACAAAGGAAACCGAAGATTCATGTAAAGTTTTCTTCTATGAAAAAGTATCTTAGAACCTTGGAGAAAGAGAACAAAAGCCCTCCCCAGAAGAAACATCCAGTCACACATAAGAACAACACAGCTGCAGCAAGCATAAAGTGGGACAGGAGCTTCCACCTGCAGCTAAAGTCAGTAGCATTACACATGTACTTTGTCAGCATGCCAGTGTCGATCAAAGGCAGGAAGTTCTGAAGTCTACTCGTGACTTTACACTGTAGGAAGATAAGTAAATAAATCAAAGTAAATAGGTAAATAACATTCAATCTGTCTTTTATATAAGTAACATATACATTTTTTTTATCACAAAACATAATCACAAACAGAACTTTGCATGATACCTTGGCGAGCTCAGTATGCCCTGATGTTTCGTTGAAGGACATGCGTGTGACAGATTCACTGGCAGGATGACGCCACAGTTCTTGCTGCATCCAAACAGTGCCATCTTTTGCCTTTACACCTGGTGCAGCTGTGTTGTTCTTATGTGTGAGTGGACGTTTCATGCAGGGAGGACTTCTGTTCTCTTTCTCCAATGTAGAACCCTCATCCTAACCTCTGTTATAGCATGTCTTTATTTGAAAAATATAAGTGTCAGATCAGAGGGAGTGTGAATGTGACTGAGAGAATAAAACTGAATTATAACCAAAATAAAAAAAAACCACAAGTACCATAAATTTACACCGGCTGTTACAGACTCAAATAAATCAAATATATGTTTTTATTCTATAATAAACAATAAGAGCAGCTCACTACTCAAAACAGTAAATCTAGGAAATCGAACCTACAACCTCTAGATTATTGGGTGGAGTCAGCATTTCTTACTGCTGCACCACCCACGTTGTCGTGTCAGCACCATACCCTAAACCGATTTCTTTTTCTTCTGTTATTTTCTTGAATAAAATCGCACTTGTTTTGTTATACTTGCACCTTTTGTGAAACTGTTTATTTGATATTTGGACTTCAGTCTTCACACATTATACACTTCATGCCTACATTGTGTCAATTATTACTAAACATGAAAAATGTTTCTGTTTTAATTATGTGTTCTATTCCTGCCTCTCATTTCCTGTCATCCTACATTTACATAGATCATTGTAGACATAGAACAAACATGAAATGTATGTATTCCAAATGACAATATATTATTTAGCCTCTACAATTCCAGGCACCACACACCCAAAGAAACAGACTTGAGCTCTGAGACTCTTCTGTGCGACTTGAGCTGCATCAGTGGGGGGATGGGATAGCAGACTGCTTGCTGCCTGTGCTGCTTGACACATCTGGAAAATGAAGGAGCTGATGACGAGGTATGAAGAAATTTAAGGCAGCCCGGGATTACGGGTTTTTTCGTAGGCTTCAGGGATTTCTAGTGTTAAAGAACTATAACCCCATCATCTCGATGATAGGAGGAGGTTGGGAGCATACACTGATTACAAAGTGTTGCTGCACCCACCACACGACAAACCAGCTGGATTGGGGCCCGAGTGTAGCTGTGCAACAGGTGACACCTCAGCACCACACTGGAACAATGTGAGTTTTTTTACAGAGGCTGGAGTGCCTATCCTGCAACCTCCTGTTTTTCCTGCAAGTTGGATAACCTGCCTGCAGGACTGTATGCAGGTTAACGTCATACCCAGGACAAAGCAATTGCAGAATAGGCCTCAATAAAAACATAATGAAAAAAAATTACAAACATATTACAAAAAATAAGCCTGAGGAAATATTCCTAAATATAATTTATACTGTAAATAATAAAATCTTAACAATTACATCAGAAATATATGAAAATGAAAAATAATTGTAGGCACAATAGCGCACTTCACTTCAAAACTGTTGCTGCAGAAAATCAAAAGAAAATGACAAATACACCTGAACCATGACACAGAGACAAAATTCAGTATATTTAGCCCATGCATTCATAAAGGGAGAAGGTACTGTACTGAAGATAAAATTTTAAAGAAATGTGTTTGGAGTAATATCAACCTCCCCACAAAAGCTGTGAAGGTGAATATGTTTTCAGTATGAAGCTGTATGTAAAAGTGTAACTAAACGTCAAAAAGGTACATGTATTAGATAAATTGATTGTACATTACTTCTGTGTTTTAGGATTTTAAATGTAACAGAGTAGAAAGTTACACCAATATAAAAATGTCTATGAGGACATTATAACAGACACCATTTTCAAGCCATAATCAAAAATATGTCTCATCAAAACATTTCCTAGTGTGTTAGTGATAGTATCTATCTGTTGTACAGTAACTACAGGTTAAATATGGATCACAGTCTGAGACTAAACTTTTCTCCCCAGTACAATGCAGTTGACATTCTAGAGATACTTCATCATTACTTAAGATTACATTGGTGATAGACAGACAGACAGACAATTAATTGATTGATTGATTCAGGAAATTTAAATAACAGTACCCAAGGATTATACCACGTTAAATACAAACATTTAAGGACGCACTATAAAAACAACATTAAGTAAATACACTGTGGTTGTAATTTTACAGTCCAACACAGATAATGAAGATGGTGTATACAGTAATGCTAATGCAATGGGAATTGTGCAAATAACATTACTACCAAAGTGACAAGTGGCACATAATAATAAAGTGACAGATGCTAAAGTGATATAATGTTAAAATAAAAGTAAAATAAAGTGACATGGTCTAAGCTAGTAGGATAACATGTTTAAAATGACACATCTTGAAAAATGGTTATACAGCAGTGATCAAGTATTGAGTTATCAGATGTAGTGCATAGCATAGTGGTACAGAAGGAGCATCAGGTCCTGAACTCAAAACCACCCCCACCCTGTTTGGGAAGAGTTAAAAAGTCTAATGGCTCTAGGAACAAAATATCTTTTGTGCTTGTCCGTATTGCAGTTCTTTGATAGCAGCCTACTACTAAATACATTCCTCTGCTTAATTATGGTAGTGTATAGAGCGTGATTTTCCTTGTGCATAATAGTGTCTTCCTCTCTGCCACTGTCACCAGCGTCCATTTCCATGCCAACCACAGATTCTGCTCGCTTAATCAGCTTGTCAATACAATCAGCATCTCTCTTCTTCAAGCAACCCCCCAGCACACCACAGCATAGAAGAGAGTACTGACAACAATCAACTGAGAGAACATCTGCAGGAGTTTCTTACATACATTACACGAGCCCAGCTTCATCATAAAATAGAGCCGGCTTTGCCCATTCCTGAACAAAGCCTTTGTGTTCTCTGACCAGTCCAGTCGGTTATCAAACTACACTCCAAAGTATTTAAAGGTCTTGACCCATTCCTCATCAAACCCTTTAATGGACACAGGTCTCAGTGGTGTTATAGAACTATGGTAATCCATGACCATCTGTTTGGTTTTGGGTTGTTCAACAGCAGTTACTTTGAACAACACCATCCTCAAAGTCATTCACCAGACCTTTGTACTCCTCCTCCTCCTCTGTCAACATCTGACATAACCCACAATGGCTGTGTCATCTGAGAACTTCTGCATGTGGCATGTCCCTGAAATGCAGCTAAAGTCTGACATGTACAGGGTAAAGAGGAAAGGAGAAATCACAGTCCCTTGTGGAGCTCCTGTACTATTATGAAATGCAAAGGTGCTTCACAACAAAATAAACTATTTGTGTAGATTATCAAATGTTCCTCTTAGACAGGTTTCCCATTTCATTCCTGTATCTGAAACACTTTGTTTTACACTCCAAAGTTTCACTTCTTCGAAAGAAGAAAGCTTATCATCCACTGCTTGGTTAAATCAGTTGCAAAACACAGCTGTCTGGTTATGTCATCAAGCTCTCAAAGCATGTACTGTATAAATTATGCATTTTAATTTTCTAATTCACACAATAATGGGACAATACAGATATTAGCTAAAGGCTTTTATTTTTCATTTTTGCTTTGAAAACACAGTAGCATTTTCCTAATATATAAAATTAAACACTACCTCTACTTTCTTCTACTGTTTATAGCACTAAAATTACAAGTGATTGCGGTTTTAAAATGACACAACTGATCTAAACAGTATATAAACATACAAAAAGAAAAAGAAAAGAAAAAGAAAATGTATTTTTTTATTCCCCATCTCAATCAGGTACCCAGTACAAAAATTCATGACAACTAAGAAGTAACACTTAATAGATAAAAGTTGCACAAAAAGATGTCAGAAGACCTGGAAGAATAAAAGCCACCAGTTTCACTCAGTGCTGGAATAACAGACTTTAAAGCAAGTGCTGTGTAAAACTGGTTATCTTCAATTCAGTTCTATCTTATTAAACACACCTCTACATGCTGCATGAATGCTATAGGTATGGTCATTAGGAAGTCATTTTTCTTATCACCTAGTCATTAAAAGGAGGGTCCTACAGTATGTTTCCTCCACTCTCTTGAGCAAAGAAATACAAAAAACTACAGAGAACACATAAGATCAATTGCTGACCTTTGTTGCAACATCTTATTTTTTTTTGTTTCTATGTACTCTTCCTCTTCAAAGTTTGATGATAAACCTATACTGGCCTATATAGGAGAGAGTGTGTTTTGTGAAGTTTTGGTGCACTGTCCCAGGATGATTCCTGCCGTCCCCCTACTGCTGAAAAAGGGGTTAGATTCTGTATGAGCCTTAACTTGAATAGTAGCTCTAAAAATGAATGTATAGCTAGACAAATTCAGCTGTAAGATTAACTAGAATTAAACATTTTAACAAAACACAATGGCAAGAATGCACACAACTGTGCAGAGAAACCTTTTTTCCTTCACTCTCAAAACCAGAGGAAAGGTTTAGAAAAACAATGCATCAAAATGTCAAATCAAGTTAATTTCAAGTAATCAAATTAAATGGTCTGCACCATTTACCTTTTTACATAGAAAAGCAACAATTTAAATATGATAAACACCCCATCACCCCAATTTTTATTATGTGGTTTTAGTTTAAATGAGAAAGGAAGTAATATCTTATGCCTCTTTAACATCTATAAAATATCATTACAAATAACTGCTCAGTGTCTATAATCTTTAACTTAACACTGTATTTTCTTTCAGACTTTTCCTGGTATTAAACTAAGACAGTTCACCAAATTATTAATACAGTATATTATTATTAACACATTATTCAATGATTGTCTGAATCTGCTTTCTCCAATACTGGGTCTGATGGCACTACAGTCTATCCCCAGACAACTTGACACAAGACAGGATTTAATACTTAGTGGGACATGAGTCCATAAGTGAGAACACTCAAATATATCCTTGGAATGTTTGAAGAACGCAGAGTGGCTGGTGAAAACCTTACTGAACAATGTGCAAAGTCTGCTTCATCGGTGGCCAAGAGTGAAACTTAACTTTAATTCCTGGAAATATGAGATAGAGGACCACTATTCCACCTGCTGTATAGATTTGATTAAAACCCTAGTAGCCTAGTAGATTTACATTTAAACTTTAAAGGATGACATCAAAAATTAAGTCTTGTTTTTTCTTTTAGAATAAAAACATCACAATTCTTTCCAAGAATTAAAGTAAAGAAATATTTCTGAGGAGACTGAAGAAAGCACAACTCCCATAGTAGGTACTTGTTAACGTCTACAGGTGCACCATACAGTAGTGGCCAAAAGTTTTGGCAGAGTCACAAATGTTGTGTTTTTCAAACATTCCTGTTTCAGCATTTTCAGATTATTTTGTTGCATGTTTCTATGGTATACTGAAAAACAATTATCAACGTTTCATACGTTTCAAAAGGCATTTATTGGCAAATGCATCAAATTTTTGTAAAGAGTCAATATTTACAGTGTTGATCCTTCTTCATGACTTCTGCAATTCGCTCTGGCATGCTGGATATCAGCTTCTGGGCAAATTCCAGACTGATGGTGATCCATTCTTGCCTTTGAAGGGCTTGGATTTGAGCACAGTTTGTGGGCTTCTGCTTGTTCACCCACTTTTTGAGAATTAACCATAAAATTCTCAATGGGATTAAGATCTGGAGAGTTTCCTGGCCACAGGTCCAAACTTTCAAAGTTATGATCTTCGAGCCACTTCATTGTCACTTTTGCCTTGTGACATGGCGCTTTATCATGCTGGAAAATACACAGATCATCACCAAATTGCGCCTGGATTGTTGGGAGAAGTTGCTCTTAGAGGACGTTGTGACACCCTCTTTTTATTTATGGCAGTGTTCTTGGGCAGAATTGTGAGTGGGCCCACTCCCTTGGATGAGAAGCAACCACACACATGGATTGTCTCAGGATGCTTCACTGTTGGCAGTTGGCACAACACAGGACTCATGGTAGCATTCACCTTTTTCCTTCTCCAGACAATCCTTGATGTTTTTCTTGGAAATAAGTATCTTCTTTGCTGTCCTTTTTGACACAAGGCTGTTGTCCAAAAGTCTTTGCCTCACTGCGCGTGCAGATGCACTCACCCACCTGTACCCAGTACTAAGCAAGCTCTGCACTGGTGGCAACGCGATTCTGTAGCTGACTCCTTAAGAAGAGACAGTCCTGGCACTTGCTGGACACTTTTAGCCGATTAATTTGTACATGGGCCCAAATAAGGAAAACTAGGTCTTTGTGATAGTTACCATTTTATGCTAATAAAGCTCTTTGCAAAGAATTAATATATATCTGATCACTCAATAATATAAAAACAATGTGAATTGCCATCACAAAAACTGAAGCCACAAATGTTGCAAAACACATTTTCGTCACTGCCAAAAGTTTAGGCCATTATTGTAGAATCTGTCATCACATACTGCATTACAATGTTGTACTCTGACTACACCTCTGAGACCCTCCATCATATCATCAAAACAGCTCACGGAATTTCTGGCACTCAGCTACCATCACTGAAAGATATCTTCACTATCCACTGCAGCAGAAAAGCAAAGAACATTTCTAAAGATCCAACCCACCCCAGCCATAGGATCATCATTTTGGCAGGTGCTGACTTTGACTGTAATCTTCACTGTGACTTAATTTGTGACTTAATTTATTATTTATCCATGTATGCTTACATGTTTACCTCTACTTTCACTCTGTGTATATTTGGATCTGTTAATAGTAACTGTGCTTCTCAAAGTTTAATGCTTACTTAGTTTATGGTCTATTCTTATATACTTTTATCTAAGACATCTATAGGCTTGTTCCAAACACTATTTCATTGTATTTTACAATGACAATAAAGGTATCTTGATATTCCAGTTTGTGTTTGCACTTGATAAACTGTAGCAATAATATACTTACTGTATAGTGAACTCTTTTCTGTTATTAATACTCAAATCTATAAAATTATACAGTATATCCGAGAACAAAATGTTCCACTGTAGCTTGACACCTTGTGTGTGTGTGTCTACAATAACTTCATTGCTAGTCAATGTCACAAAAAAACAAATCTTAACTGAAGCTTCTACAATTAACAGTATACACTGCAAAATAAACAAAATGAGAGAAAATGACATGGCTGTGTAGGGAGCCAGCAAAAATATACAGTTTTTAAATTTAACAAAAGAAATGACAGCAGCTCTCTTGGCTTAATCATATTCCAGACTGTTTCTGTTTCTACACAGAAGCAAATTGCCATCCATAGTCACATTACTGAAACATATTTTAAAGAGTGACAGGTGTATTTCACATAAATAGCACTTCACATGTACCACAAATTCTATTGCTCTCTACTCGATTATATATTCTACAGCAAAACGTTTGGTGAGATAAATATTTTTTTAATAATCTCATGAAATCCCATAATGATACCAATGAATGGGTGTATGGATATTAAGAAAATTCTTCTGGATTGTTCCACATATCCTTTTCATCTGGCAATATAAATGCATAGTAGCATATATAAAAAAAAAAACTAATCAACTTCCAGAAGAGTGCAAGAAATTAAATAATGCAAGAACTGACATTTGCTGCCAGAGGTCCTGGACTGACATGTGTCTTTTGTTGTACCAAATATTTTACAGTACATTCAACCATTCTGGCGAGGAGTTGGGCAAATACAGTATTATTTGACACTGCACATCTGAAAAATATTTATTTACATTCTGTGATTCTGTAGAAAATGTGCAAATGTCAGATACTCCGTGAGCAATTAAACTGACACACTAGTCACTAACTAAAAATCAGCCTGTAGCATAACTCACTCTCACCGTCACTATCTAGCGCTGATGATCAAAACACTTCACTATTAACACTTTCTAGCCGTGCTTTACATGTGCGCAACGTGAACATTTATCCATTAATTTCTCTAACCTTCTTCCAATACAGGATCATGGACACATAACACACATTACTGTTTGGGCGCGTCGCCACATAGGCAAGCATGTTCTCGCGAGCACACACACCGGAGTAACTGTTAGATGACAGAAACCCAAACCTTAATGTGAACGGGACGACAGAGAAAAGTGTACAGTACTGATGCACAAAAGCCAAGTCGTGCACGGAGTGCAAGCTCAGAAACTTGGTACACAATTGTTAGTACGGGATTTTAATTAAGAAACCTTACAGTATGAGAATGCTGCGCCAACAACTGCGCCACCTATATCACCTCAGCATTTGATAGCTTTTGGAGGTTAGAAAATATCCATTGCATGTATTTATTTATTCAAAACAACGATCTTATTTTTCTTTTACAGTCGACTTAAATCAGTATGAAACAGAACACAATGACGGCCGATTAGTCGGAAACGCTCGTCTTTTTCAATTAATTATGGTTCTTACGAAGCTCACTCACACTGTTAGGAAGGCGCTGGGGGCAGGTTCGCATTTGCTTCCTGTTTTCAGTGTAAGCTATCTTACCTTCTCTTCTTCCTCTGATGAATATCGCCAGAAATCGCGTATTGCTTCAGATTACCATGGTTGTTCAGTTGTCTTTATATAATGGAGACTGGTTTTGTTGACGCCTCTGCTCCCCAGTAATTTCTCCGCTAGCCAGCGTCCTTGTTTTCAGAACCCGATATCGATATCGGCTGTCGATATCGGGTTCTAATCGACACCCCTCCTTTTTCTCTACGTTCCTTCCTCTCCGTTACCCTCTCTCCAATTGTTAACCGTATTTTTCTTGTTTATGTGTTTCGTTTAGGCCACAAAATATTCAAAAAAAACTCACAACTGGCAATCTGATACCAGTGGGCCCCTCGCCCCGCCCACCGCTGCTACCCGATTGGACATATCGATTGGAACTCGGGGCTTGAAAGACAGTATTTACACCCAATCAGACTAAGTCATTTCCGGACCGACCGGAAACAAACTGCCAATAAGAAATCACAATATCCAGCAAGAGCCTCATCCACCCCAACTAACAGTAACCAAAGGGTTTTTTGTTGGACGGCCGAAGCAGCCAATAGTAGGTTTATTTGTGTCATTTTTTTAACCGGAAGGTGGGAGAGCACATTGATTGACATATGGAGGCGGAACAGGTTAATCTGCAGTACCACTCTAACAGCAAAAGAGGCAGGTGAAAGGTGAGATAGGTATTTAAAAATGCCATGCACGACAAATTAAATTGCATCGAAACATACAATTAAAAATGTGAAAGTTCAAAACATTCTTTAATTATCGCAGATTCGGTTTAACAGAAAACTGAAAATCACACTGTCCCGGTTTAGCGATCAGTTATTTTTTAACAACGTCAATAGGTCAGTGTGAAGTTTTAAAAAACTGATTGAAACGTGTAAATATTTTCTCGTAAATTAGAAGAGGCACAAAAACCGAATAATGTTCATGCCGTATTTTTACAGACATAATCACCTCACAGTATCCGTGCGTGTGGTAAAAGATAGTGTATGTATATATATATATATATATATATATATATATATATAAATAAATCTTTCGTTAGAACATGATATCATTGAAAACGGAAAACAAATTGCAATTTATGAGCATTGTTCCTTGGCGTTTTGTATCACATTTTATTATAATTGTGTAACACAGTAAATCTCTCATTGAAAGTTTTATTTTCTGACTTAGGTGGCATCATGAATACTGCACAGTATACATGCATACACGAAGATATCCCCACAATTTATGCAAGTTTTTTTGTTTGTTATGGTTTGGTTTTCGCAGGTTACGTTTTTGGCCGAATGGACGTGAATATCAATAAGATCATGATTATATTAAAACATAAGTTCCTGTCTTTCTCTGACTGATCTGCAGAATCAGTATAACCCCTTAAATCTGATCAGGGTCCTATGTTCTTTTACAAGAAAAGGAAAACGATTGTATGGGCAAAGTCCAACTGTTAGTTGGAGGTTTTCTTTTGGTTATTAAAATGCTGGCGTTTTCCATATATTACACAATTATACCTAAATAGACAGATCTTTAAAATTCCAATAAGATAAGGAAAGTTAACTGCACATAATTTATTACAGAAAATGAATGCATAAACAAAATTACAAAAAATTGGACAGTACTTCTGATTGGAGCCTCTTTAAAATACTTGTTCAAGCAATCTATCATCTTCCTTACAATGAGCAAGTTCTCACTGCTGTGCTGAAATACAAGAACTTTGCAGGTTTTGTGGCTCAGTGGCCAAGGCACTTGGCTTTAAACCACAAGACTGCCGGTTCCATTCTCATCTCTCCTTTCCTAACTGGGAAGCACTGAATAGGTTTCTTGTGCCCCGAGTGCAATATATATATATATAATATAATGTACGTGGTTGGCACCCTGCCCGGGATTGGTTCCTGCCTTGTGCCCTGTGTTGGCTGGGATTGGCTCCAGCAGACCCCCGTGACCCTGTGTTCGGATTCAGCGGGTTGGAAAATGGATGGATGGATAATGTACGTGTATGTGTGTAAAGATCATCACTACAAATCTGTAAATGAAAAGTTACTTAAGATGATGTTAACTATAGAAAAGTGCATAATTACACAATAGTTTTTTATTACTAAGTTTGGTTCTCAAACCAGAGACATTCCATATCTGTTGGAGTTGGACATTAATTAGTACAAGTACATTGCCCCCACCAACTCCCAGGCATTTCATTTATAAAATACAGCAACAGAAAATTCCACAATTAGTTTTCCATTTAACAAATTATTGTGTTGAACAGCTAAATATTCCACATTTAAATTTATAGTACTAGTACTTCTACTGTATATTACATCTTAGATTATTGTGATTTGCATCAGTAAAGTTATCAGCAGTGCCATCTTGCAAAGCAAAGATTCTTTGGTTTTACTGCCATGGTAACCTACAAAAATGCATTCTGTGTGAATATAAACATTAATAAGTAAAGCAGAACAGAGCACATGTTCTGCAATTGAAGAAAGAATGATGAGAAAAACATTAAACTGAGTGCAAATATTGCCATTATATTACAATGGAATGAATGGAAATGTATAAAATAATGGAAAGAAAACAACCAAAAATCTGTATTTATATTTCAAACATCAAGGTAACATAATGGCAGACATTCTTACTTTATACTTTTGGGGACATGGGTTTGATCCCCAGCTGTATAGGTACATGTATAATGTTTACTTTCTTTGTTTTTGTTTGTTTTTGCTGGAACTCCCAATTTAATACTACAAAGTGGTAGTATTTTTGGTAGTATGTTAGATACTAGTAACTTATGAGTAAATTATGCATCTTTATGTGTGTGCCCATTAACAGCCTGATAACTTGTGCAGGGGTTGCTTCCCGCCATCTCCAGCTCCCCACAATCTTTTGTTTAAAGTGGATTAAATTAAAACAGAGACATGTATGGTTGGCTGTCCCATTGACACCATTAGTCCATCACTAAGAAAACTGAGAGCAGGAATATGATCAGCTTATCACAGAAACATAAATGCAAGTTGGTGTTATTGTGTAAAATAACCCCAATTTGCTGGCTAAACGTAAGTAGTGTAATTCAGTAGTAGTGCAGCTGGACGATAAATTGGACTGGACTGCTAATACTGATTCTCTGTGCAAGAAAGGACAGAGCCGCCTGTACTTCCTTAGAAGACTGGCATCCTTCAACATCTGCAGTAAGATGCTGCAGATGTTCTATCAGATGGTTGTGGCGAGTGCCCTCTTCTACGCAGTGGTGTGCTGGGGAGGCGGCATTAAGAAGAAGGATGCCTCACGCCTGGACAAACTGGTGAGGAAGGCAGGCTCTATTGTTGGCATAGAGCTGGACGGTTTGACATCCGTAGCAGAGCAACGGGCACTCAGCAGGCTCCTATCAATTATGGAGAATCCACTACATCCATTAAACAGTGTCATCTCCAGACAGAGGAGCAGTTTCAGCGACAGACTGCTGTCACTGTCCTGCTCCACTGACAGACTGAAAAGATCATTCCTCCCCCAAACTATGCGACTCTTCAATTCCACCAGAGGGGATAAACGTTGAACATTATTCAAGTTATTGTCTGTTTTTTACCTGCATTTTTTATTACTCTTTAATTTAATATTTTTTGCTGCTGGAGTATGTGAATTTCCCCCTGGGATTAATAAAGTATCTATCTATCTATCTATCTATCTATCTATCTATCTATCTATCTATCTATCTATCTATCTATCTCTATCTATCTATCTATCTATCTATCTATCTATCAATTTTATATTCTTTTGAATGATCTCTTTTAGGCTTTCAGTAACCTACAAATAACAGTTTTAAATAACAGTTCATTGCCTTCCATTTAAATGCAAAAACAGTTTTGTTTAGTATTTTTTGAGAATTTGATTAAGAATATTTTAATAAGCAAGAAAGTGGTATTAAGTTGATAGTTCAATGTTTAAAATTTACATGCCACTGTAAGGTTTAGTGGTCTATGTAAAATGTGCTTCTAGTAGGCTGCACCTCATCAATGAAAATTTCCTCCTTTTTCACCTATTCATTCATTGTCATTTTTACACAGCTACTTTGCAATGACTTTTAAGACTTCTTATTGCTGTTTTTGGGGAAATTTTTATTGCTTTGATGTGGTTGCTCTGATTGTGTATTTCTCAGCATCCAGTTTGCAAACATTTCATTGGTTTATTCTGGTTCAAAGAAGTATAGCTCTACTTGCCAAAAAAAAATCTTTCATAATCTAACATCATTCTTTTTACAATGTCACCACAGCTGTTATCAGCTTTGGATTACCACTTCACATAATGTCACTTGTGGAATAATAGTAGTAAATTCGAATGTGTTCCGGGCTTCATAATGGTTCCAATTAAAAAGTTAATCCCACTTCATAAAACTATCAACAAAAATAGCTCAACAGTATGTGCTGTATTTATGTTACTTTGCTTTGAAATTTTGTAGATTTTGCAGTTCTTTGTATAGTATTAATTAACCTTTCTCTTGCCCAAAATCAGTTTGATCAGTTTACACATTGGAAAGCAATTTTACTGTTTTTAAACTGTGATATCCTCTCACTCATAAACTATTATTAAGTTTTAACACAAGGAGCAGAGAGCATACAGTATAGAAATTCAGCAAACTATCTAAGCTCAGAACCATAAGTACAGCTTTAATAAAAAGTGCAGGAAATTGTGATAACTAATGCATTTTTATTTGTTATATGGTGAAAGACTAAATGTAAAAGTGTGAGGTAATTTAAGAATCATTAAATACTTATGTGTAAATAAGGAGATGCACAAACTGTTGGGGATCCAACATCTCAGGGATTTTAGTGAATTAAAAAACTGGAGAGAGTTTAGAATACATTCCAGTGAGGTTTATCTGAACAAATTTACTTAACTGGTACACAGGTGATAAAGAATATAAAAAGGCATTATACTTCTCGTACAGAATTTCAGTGTGAAAGTCCTTTACACTCAAACAAAAGTATCAAACTGCCCAGGTTTTTGGTGGGGAAAGTGTTGTGGAGAAATTTTAGAAAAAACAAGCAAGAGTCTCCAGAAAGGCAGTTAGAATAAGACTTTATTGTACAGCACAGAAAACAATTGCGGAGCACAAAAAGCTTGTCTCAATTCATGAAGTGAGCCCCGAGTGTCCAGAGCGCCCCGAATATATTACAGTTCTTATCTCTAAATACCCCCCTTCCAGACTAGGTTCCCAGCATCTACTGCATGGAGGTTCCCATGATGTTTTCCCCACTCAGCACCTTTACCCATAACAATCCCAGACCTTCTCATAACCAATTCTTGCCCCTCTAGACATCCCCATAACAGTCTTTCATAACAATATTTTTGCTGGCAGGACATATTTGCCATCCGGTGATAAGCGTTACCTGATTACCCCTTCCTTTATTCTTACGGCCTAATCTTGGGCTGTTAAGGTCAATGGCCTTTCAGTTGTTAATCAACTCCCAACTTAACAATTAAGTTGAGGAACAATTAAATAGAGCTTAGGAGAACCCATAAATAAAAACTAACTGGACTGGCTAATTAATAATTCAATAAATGATTACTTGTTGCACTAGCGTCCTGTAAGGCTAAGGATAACATAATAGGCGGCTGTGCCAATGAGCGGTAGCGCACAGCTTCACTGATAAAGGCTAAGATGCAAACAACCTTGACATGACACAGTGCTTCATGCTTGAGAGAAAAGAAAAAAAGACAAGCCTTGTAAAAAATTGCTTCTTTAAGCTCACTCATATGTACTACTATATCTTATTATTATCTATTATCACTAAGCTATATAAAGAAATATTGCAAATGCTACTGTAAAATATATACTTGTATGTGCGTGCTAATATAGAAAGCCCATGATTGCAGGCAGCAGCACTGTAAAGTTGTGGCACACCGCTGCCCAGTGGTCTGCAAGAGGCCAACCTGCTGCTTACGTCATGGCATATGTTCAGAAAAAAGTCCCCTAGCTTTCAATAATCAACTCTTAAGTGCCTAAAGTGTTCAGAACTAACTAATATCATAATACATTGTGTTTAATTTTATTACTTAAGCTATTAATGAACTCTAATGATTCTCTTCTAAATGCCATTTAATTACTTATATATTTTATACGCTAGTTTAAGAGCTTACCCTTTAGTCACACAGGCAAAGGCCTTACATGCAGTTTGTTCAGTCTTAGAAAAGCTCTGTTCCTGCAATTTTCAAAACAAAGTTTGTCTGCTTGCTTCCTCAGAGAGCATGATGACCTTGTCTCACAGCTTGCCTTGCAGAAACTCAAAAATAAAGCAAGTACGAAGAAAAGGCAGGCAAGAGGCCTCTCTAACAAAACTAATGGTGTCCTTTTAAAGTTGTTTCAGGCCTAAACTTTTCATAGCTAAGAACACAAAACTAATAATAAAGTACATTGATCCCTAATCAAAATTCTCAACAAAAGTCACCTCATGTACAACTTGAGGAAACTTCACAAGTTCAGGATAGGTTAATATAATTGCTGGTGACACCAAATACTGTATGTATCTCTTGGCTCCCATAATCCAAATCACAATGATTGAACTGAGTTAATGATATATATTATGTGAAGATTGAATTGATGAAATTTCCATGAGGCCACCCTTGAAGATTATGTTGTCATTTTCTTCCCTATCCATGATATTTGGCTATGCAAGCAAAGATATAGTCCGATTATTAAAACCCAAAGATACAGAGGAGATATAATTTTGTTAACACAATAGAGTTGTACAACTAGTGTGGGAGGAAGGGATTTTGCTGTATATGCTGATCTTCTCTGTTGTGCTAACACTATATCTAATCTGTTTTCAGCTATCAGAGAATTTCACAATCTAAGTGCTAAGATATGCTATATATTCTCTCTTTTGCAATTAGGGAACAGGAAGTTGCAGAGCAAAGCGGGCAAGTTAAATTAGTCCATCCTAGTTGACAACATTTAGGGTTTTCAAAAATTGATCCAAAATGTAGTGCATAAAGTATATTTTCTTTTACTGTCTTAAACATGATGACTAACTGTTTTGCCAAGAAACGTTTCAGTGACTTACTCAATCTTTTCTGTGCAAAACACTCCTAGAAAAAGTTCGATTTATGTTTGCACTCTGTACAAAATTAATGTCACATTTGAAGATGAAGAAGTCAAACTTCTAATTTGTCAACCACAATTTTAACCTAATACAGCACTGCAGTTGAACAAACTGAACTAAAAAAATTCTAAATTGAGCAATTTACCATTATGAATCTCTAAAATCTTGTAAATGTATACCCCATGAAGCTTAAACATTTGATTGATGATCCAAGGTCGGGGTGTCCCACAAAGAAGCAAGTGCCACAAGGAAGTGACATGACCAAAGATCAAGGGATTTGGGGTATTGGAGACCACCGTGAAGAAATGAGTTCCAATGTACCACTAAGCAAGAATAACAGTCAATGACCTTTGTCTCCCGATAACACCTATACTGCAGTTCAAAAACAGATGCATCGCACAGTTAAAACTGTTGTGCTACTGCCAGGACTGCCAGCAGGAAAGATGGTTTAATTGTAAGATGCTGGTGTTGCATCCAGTTCAGTCCCAACTGTCCCTCACTGGCAAAAATGTCAATTAAAGATAGAATAAATTACCTACAAATGATGGCACACTGCAAGACACTGATTGCACCATGATAAACTCATGCAATGCACCTCATTCAATTTTGGTGAATTACAACGCAGCCTTCTTCTTTGTCATACCCCCAGATATGCCACCTCGCGCCCCTTGGGGGTGTGGGCACCTCAGGTTGGGTACTGCTTTAAATTGTACCAGGAATGGAGGCAAGTGGTGTGGAGCTCTTTGGTCCAATTGATTCCAAAGATATTAAAGAGCTACCACTGACCCTGACAGAAAATCCAAGAATGTCCTGGAAATAATCTTTAGGATGGTCTAGAAGATGGTCCAGAATGCAGCAGTCTGTCTTGTATTTAACCAGCTGAGACGGGCACATATTATTCCTCTCTTCTGGTTGCTACATTGGTTCCCTGTTGCAGCATGCATCAAGTTTACATCTCTGGTCAGCGTCTGTGTATAAGGCACTGGTGAGGAGTTGTGCTCCTTTTTGTACACTCAGGTCTGCCAGCGAACAGCGTCTTGTGACCCCGCCTCTGTGTGGTATCAAGTCTCAATCCAGACTCTTTTCCTCTGTAGTTACTACAGTTCTGCACATCCCCCATATTCTTAAATATTGGCACCAGTACACTTCTTCTCCTCTCCTTAGGCATCATCTCACTTTCTAAGATTCCATTAAACAATCTGGTTAAAAACTCCACTGCCATCTTTCCAAAACACCTCCATGCACCCACAGGTATGTCATCTGGACCAACGGCCTTTCCATTTTTTATCCTCTTCATAGCTTTCCTTACATCCTCCTTGCTAATCCATTGCACTTCCTGATTCACTATCTCCACATTATCCAACCTTCTCTGTCTCTCGTTCTCTTCATTCATCAGCCTCTCAAAGTACTCTTCCCATCTGCTCAACACACCCTCCTCACTTGTAAGTATGTTTCCATTTTTATCCTTTATCACCCTAACCTGCTGCACATCTTTCCCAGTTTGGTTCCTCTGTCTAGCCAATCGGTACAAGTCCTTTTCTCCCTCCTTAGTGTTGAACCTATCATACAACTCATCATACGCCTTTTCTTTAGACTTTGCAACCTCTCTCTTCACCTTATGCCTTATCTCCTTGTACTCTTGTCTACTTTCTGCATCTTTCTGATTATCCCACTTCTTCTTCACCATCTTCTTCCTCTGTATACTTTCCCGTACTTTCCTATTCCACCACCAGGTTTCCTTTTCCTCCTTCCTCTGTCCAGATTTCACGTCAATCACCCTTCTTGCTGTCACCCTTATTACATCTGCTGTAGTTTCCCAACTGTCTGGTAACTCTTCACTGCCACCCAGTGCCTGTCTCACCTCCTCCCTAAACTCAACCTTGCAGTCTTCCTTTTTCAACCTCCACCATGTGATTCTTGGCTCTGCCCTCACTCTCTTCCTCTTCTTGATCTTCAATGTCATCCTACAGACCACCATCCTATGTTGCCTAACTACACTTTCCCCTGCCACCACTTGGCAGTCTTCAATCTTCTTCAGATTGACTCTTCTGCATAGTATGTACCATATATACTCACGTATAAGTAGGGTCTTGAAACCAAAAAAATCAATCATAAAATCAGACCCCGACTTATACACCCGTTCAAAAATGCAACACTTAAATTTTTTTTTTACATGTTCTTGCTTCCTCCAATCTCACATCAGTTTTTCAGACACATCGAATTTTGTTGCAGCAGGGTAGTTACCAATTTCTTTTGTTACTTCAACAACATTTAATTTAAAACCAGCTTCATATTTTCTTCTGATTGAACGCTCCATTGTAGATAAGGGATGCTCTTACGATAAAGGTGTATGAGGATGTGAGATACAAAAAACACAAATCAGTGCAAACGTTGCTTCGGAATAGTTTGGGCATTACCGTGTGGTCACATAAGCACAATAGAGAAAGAGAGGTTAGGAGCACGTGCTGATACAGCGCATTGCCACACCCACATAGAAAAAAAAGCAGTGTGCTCCATG
Organism: Erpetoichthys calabaricus; assembly: GCF_900747795.2. Classification (NCBI taxonomy): domain Eukaryota; kingdom Metazoa; phylum Chordata; class Cladistia; order Polypteriformes; family Polypteridae; genus Erpetoichthys; species Erpetoichthys calabaricus. The sequence goes on from NC_041404.2 coordinate 96,330,819, forward strand.
GTTACTCTCTCAGGTGGGCATTAGTATATCATAATTTCTTGGACCAATAGCGTGAGTTTTCCGAATGACTGACATTATAAAATACCAGAAATTATACGATAAAATCAAGTCCCGACTTATCCACGTGAGAACTTATCTGCAAGTACATACAGTAATCTACGTACCTGTGTGCATCTTCCTCCACTCTTGTACGTCACCCTATGTTCCTACCTCTTCTTAAATTACGTATTCACCACAGCCATGTCCATCCTTTTGGCAAAATCCACTATCGTCTGACCTTCTTCATTCCTCTCCTTGACACCATACCTACCCATCACCTCCTCGTCTCCTCTGTTCCCTTCATTAACATGTCCATTGAAATCTTCTCCAATCACCACTTTCTATCCCTTGGGTACAATGTTCATCACTTCATCCAACTCACTCCAGAAATCTTCTTTCTCATCCATCGCACACCCAACTTGCGGGCATATGCACTAACAACATTCATCATCACCAATTTCCAGCTTCATAATCATTACTCTGACACTCTTTTCACCTCCAAAACACTCTTGACATATTGTTCCTTCAGAATAACCCCTACCCCATTTCTCCTCCCATCCACAGCATGATAGAACAATTTGAATCCACCTCCGAGCCACCTGACCTTGCTCCCCTTCCATTTAGTCTTTTGCACCCACAATATATCAACTTTCCTTCTCTCCATCATATCTGCTAACTCTGTCCCTTTACCAGTCATACTGCCAACATTTAAGGTTCCTTCCCTCAGTTCCACTCTCTTTACCTTCCTCCTGCCTCCAGACACGTCTCCTCCATCTTCTTCTCCTTCGGCCAACAGTAGCCCAATTTCCAGCAGCACCCTGTTGACTAACAGTACTGGTGGCGGTCGTTGTTAACCCGGGGCTTGACTGATCCGGTATGGAAATTTGTATTGGTGTCCGTATATTGATTTGGCAAAATTTTACACCGGATGCCCTTCCTGACGCAACCCTCTCCATTTATCCAGGTTTGGGACCGGCACGAAGAAACACACTGGTTTGTGCATCCCCTGTGGCTGGGTTAGGGTTGCCACTTATGTACATCCATCCATCCATTTTCCAACCCGCTGAATCCGAACACAAGGTCACGGGGGTCTGCTGGAGCCAATCCCAGCCAACACAGGGCACAAGGCAGGAACCAATCCTGGGCAGGGTGCCAACCCACCGCAGGACACACAATTGAATTTAAATGCATGTCTTCCTCTGTTGAATGATGAGCAATATCTTAAGTGAGGGAGTCTGGATTTGTTTGGAAAACACTAATGATAGAGGCCCTATTTTAGGAGTGTACTATAGATTCCCAAAAGCAGACAATAATTTCAATGTGCATAATTTTAATAATATTAAAAAGACAAGTTTACAAGGGGATTTCATAGCCATTAGAGACTTTAACTACTCAGATATTAACTGGGCTATCTGACTATTAACTAGACTAAAGCTCCATATAGCAGCGGACAAGAACAAAAGTTTTTAGATATAATCAGTGTCTGTTTTTTAACACAGTATGTTAAACCACCAACAAGGGGGGAGGGGGCATCTAGATTTAGTATTTTATAATAACCAGGGTAGAATTGAGAGTTTAGAGGTGATAGAACTGCTAGAGTCAAGTGACCATAATGACAAACTCTCAGTGTTTTGACCAAGCATATATACAAAGACTAAAACTGTTAAGCTTAACTTTGTTAGGGCAAAGTTTGAACAGATGTAGCAAAGTTTTAAAAGGGATAAACTAGGCTAAGCTTTTAAGTTTGGAGATAGTCAAGGAACAGTGGAACAGATTTAAAAATATTTTATATGTAATGCAGGACAGGTATATCCCAAAATTTGGAATTAGTAGGAATTTTTTTTTAAACTCCGTAGTGAGTTAATAAGGAATTGAAAAAGAAGCTGCAAAGAAAAAAAGCTGAATAAGACTGGTAACTCTGATGCAAATCATAGATAGAACTTTATTTCTCCCCAGGAGGAAATTTGGCTTTTCACAGAAGCTCTTTAAATAAATAAATACAGAAATAGATAAATAAGTAAATAAATAAATATACACACACACTTTGGTCAGAACACAACCTGGAATGCCTTGTTACACACGCGTATTTAGGGGACAACCAAAGGGCCTGAATAAATGCAGTTCCACGCTGGACCGGGGATGGCGAAGTGCACTAATTCTCTCCCTTAATTCCTTGCAGACCATTCTTGGGAAATCCCACCCTGTTTTGGGGTAGCAATGATGTCACTTCTGGTTCCGGTCCTGATGACATCACTTTCCCCAGTGAGGGTTTAAAAGCCACCATCTTAAAGAAGATACTCAGTTCTGTTTTGGACTCAGTTGTATGATCATGTCTTTGTCTTTTGACAGAGTTTGCAGCTGGGAAATATTATACAGGTGGCTGCCCCAAACCTTCCAAATGTCTCTTGGCTATTTTTGTGACAGCCTATAAAGCAAGAAAATTCAAAATAAAGATAAGTTCTGACTTGGCTGTCACAGCCACAGTGACAGTGAGGCATTATGCAGACATTTTCCTGTTGGTATAAATGAGCCCCAGTAGTGTATTTTGACACACTTCTGAATAATCTGTTGGCTGAAAGTATTCAATGTTGATGTGTCAGAGAAAGTATGTTTAGTATTGTTCATAATGGTACTCAGTTTTGTTTTAATTCTCTCCTTTGCTACTACCTGCAGGAGGTCTAGAGTGTGTCCTACAACTGAGCTTGCCCTTTTAATTGGATTGTTGATTTGGTGGGCCACTCTTGAAATGATGTTACCAGCTCTGCACACCACAGTGTAGAAAAACACACTGGCCATCACAGAGATATAGAAGATGTGAAGGATGTCACTTTCCATATTAAAGGAATGTAGTCTACTAAGAAAAAAGAGCCTGCTGTGCCCTTTCTTATGTAGTTCCTACTTGTGTTACGAGACCAGGCCAACCTGTCATTAATGTGGACTGCCAGGTATTTGTAGGAGTGGACCACCTCTACATCCACTCCTTGAATAGTGACTGAACATAAAGACTCTTTGTTGTGGTGAAAGTCAATAACCAGTTCCTTGGTTTTCCTGATGTTAAGATGCAGACAATTGTCTTTGCACCAAGAAATAAACTTTTCCAACTACCTCCTATACTCCTGTACTATGTCTCATCTCATTTATCAATACACAGCATAAATGCAGAATCATCTGAGAATTTCCACAAGTGACATGACCTTGTGTTATATTTATAGTCTGAGGTGTACAGAGTAATGAGAAAAGGAGACAAGACTGTTCGTTGAGGTGCTCCAGTGTTGCTCACATCTGTATCAGAAACACAGCCCTAGAGTCTCACAAACTGCAGTCTACCCAACAGACACCAGGATCCATGACACCATAGATTCATACACTTGCCTATCTCTGAGTTTACCCCTTAAAAGGGACGGCTGGATGGTATTGAAGGCACTGGAGAAATCAAAAAACATTGTTGAGCAGATAAATAATTGCATCCTCCACTCCAATCTTTGCCCAATTGGGAAAAGTGCAGTGGTTCCAGGTGGTCTACTACAAGAGCAGTCCAGCACCAGATTCTCAAAGGTCTTCATGTTGTGAGATGCATGTACCACTGGTCTGTAGTCATTAGCTGATAAGGCGCCTGCCTTCTTTGGAACAGGGACAATGCAGGATGTTTTTCACAGAGGTGTCACTTTCTGAAGCCTTAGGGACAGACTGAACAGGTGACAGAGATCGCCACAAAGTTGGTCAGCACAGGCCTTAAGAACTGAAGGACTGACTTCATCTGATCCTGTAGCTTTTCCTGTATGTATGAACAGTCCACACTGATTGTTAGAGATGGATTTGTCACTGGCCATTCCAACTGACATGGTAGGAGTTGTTGATGTTGTAGGGATGGTATGGGGAGACTGGTCATTGGAAGAAATTAGCAGTGGAATGGGAAATCTATTTAAAAATTGGATCAGGGATTAGCTTTGTCCAAAGCCCTTTCTAGCACCTGAACCCTGGATTGCTTGAGTCCAGTAATTACACCCAGTCCATTCCAGATATCCTTCATATTATTCTGAATAAGTTTGTTTTCTATTTTAGCTTTGTAAACTGCCTTTCCTTCAGCTAGTGTTTTCTTTAGCACAGGTAGCACATCCTTTAAAGCTTCTTTGTCACCGAATTTGAATGCTGTCTTTCTCTCATTCAGGTGACCTTTTAGCTCCTTAATAATCCAGGGTTTGTTTGGTAAGTAATGTACTATCTTAATGGGTACCACTGTGTTGACACAGAAGTTAATATAGTCTGTGATGCAGTGACAGAGTTCCTCAATATTGACCCCATTTTACTCGCACATCATTTCCCAATCTGTTATTTGGAAGCAGTCATTCTGAGCCATTTCAGTCTCTAGGCTTCCACACTATTCTGGTGGTAACTTGTTGCTGTCTAATAACATGTTTGTAGGTGGTGTGATAAGCTGCCCGGACACACACAGACAGACACCATATTATAGTCCACCACACGTTTATTATTCATTATTAATTCAATAAAGTGCCCAACCCAGTGCACAAAGCACCAATCACCCCTTAACAAGTCCTGGCCACAACACAATGCCTTTATAGTCTCTGGTCCACCTCCACTCCTCTCCACCACGCTTCGTCTTCTTCCTCCCGACTCTTGCTCCTGACTGGAGGGAGGCGGCCCCTTTTATGTGCCCTGGATGGGCTCCAGGTGCATCCTCAGGACTTCCGTAGCCACACCCCTGTGTGGCGGAAGCTCCCAAGGAGAAGCCGGAAGTCCACCGGGTGCCCTCAAGTCTCTTCCCCCCAGCACTTCCCGGTGTGGCGGAAGTACTGAGGGACAATGTTCCCAAGGCATCGGGGCGCCCCCTGGCGGTGACCACGGGCCCCTACAGGGTTGAGCTTCTAAGCTCCGTACCCGTGGTCCCCAAAGCCACCAGGGAGGACGCCCCCTCGTGTCCTGGAGGAGGCACAAGCCCTCCTCTTCTCCTCCTAGGCGTCCCGGCCGGGCATGGACACCCGCCGGGCACCACAGTGGGAATAAGGTGAATCAGGTTGTGGTCAGATTTGCCTAAATGAGCAAGTAGATTACACTTAAAAGCATCTTTAACATTTGAATTTGTCCAGCATTAGGTTGCTTGTGGAAAGAAACACTGAAGACAGAGCCTTGAGGAATATCAGCAGTATCATAATAAAAGTCCAAGCCTTCCAAGAAGAAGCAAGTCAGGTGTGAGCGATGAACCAAATCTGATGTGTGCCTAGGAATCATCTTCACGTAGTTCTGGGTGTCAGCAGTGGATCACACTGTCTGCATACAGGTTTTGAAATGAAGTGGAAAAAGGGGTTCTTCAGGCTTTGAGCAAAGTGGCAAGTCAAAGAAGGAGCCAACTGCCACTAACAGGCATGATAATATAATTAACATATTAATTTTAACATATAATATTTGAATTCAAAATTGTCAGCAATCAATAAAAGCTAACCATGAAACTCACTTCTTCTGAACTAAAATTTTATTTCTCAAAAGCCATAGAATATTTAAATTCTTAAAGGCATAGATGCTAAAATGGTTCAGATATATCAGCTCCATCATGGAACAGTATGGTAATTTTATCAATCGTTATAGTGGATCTCCATTGATCACCATTTATCTTGTCTGTAATATACAGCGCATCCGGAAAGTATTCACAGCGCATCACTTTTTCCACATTTTGTTATGTTACAGCCTTATTCCAAAATGGATTAAATTCATTTTTTTCCTCAGAATTCTACACACAACACCCCATAATGACAACGTGAAAAAAGTTTACTTGAGGTTTTTGCAAATTTATTAAAAAATTGAGAAAGCACATGTACATAAGTATTCACAGCCTTTGCCGTGAAGCTCGAAATTGAGCTCAGGTGCATCCTGTTTCCCCTGATCATCCTTGAGATGTTTCTGCAGCTTAATTGGAGTCCACCTGTGGTAAATTCAGTTGACTGGACATGATTTGAAAAGGTACACAACTGTCTATATAAGGTCCCACAGTTGACAGTTCATGTCAAAGCACAAACCAAGCATGAAGTCAAAGGAATTGTCTGTAGACCTCAGAGACAGGATTGTCTCAAGGCACATATCTGAGGAAGGTTACAGAAAAATTTCTGCTGGCCGGCCATCTAAACTGAGTGATCAGGGGAGAAGGGCCTTAGTCAGGGAGGTGACCAAAAACCCAATGGTCACTCTGTCAGAGCTCCAGAGGTCCTCTGTGGAGAGAGGAGAACCTTCCAGAAGGACAACCATCTCTGCAGCAATCCACCAATCAGGCCTGTATGGTACAGTGGCCAGACGGAAGCCACTCCTTAGCAAAAGGCACATGGCAGCCTGCCGGGAGTTTGCCAAAAAGCACCTGAAGGACTCTCATACCATGAGAAAGAAAATTCTCTGGTCTGATGAGACAAAGATTGAACTCTTTGGTGTGAATGCCAGGCGTCACGTTTGGAGGAAACCTGGCACCATCCCTACAGTGAAGCATGGTGGTGGCAGCATCATGCGGTGGGGATGTTTTTCAGCGGCAGGAACTGGGAGACTAGTCAGGATAAAGTGAAAGATGACTGCAGAAATGTACAGAGACATCCTGGATGAAAACCTGCTCCTGAGCGCTCTTGATCTCAGACTGGGGCGACGGTTCATCTTTCAGCAGGACAACGACCCTAAGCACACAGCCAAGATATCAAAGGAGTGGCTTCAGGACAACTCTGTGAATGTTCTTGAGTGGCCCAGCCAGAGCCCAGACTTGAATCCGATTGAACATCTCTGGAGAGATCTTAAAATGGCTGTGCGCCGACGCTTCCTATCCAACCTGATGGAGCTTGAGTGGTGCTGCAAAGAGGAATGGGCGAAACTGGCCAAGGATAGGTGTGCCAAGCTTGTGGCATCATGTTCAACAAGACTTGAGGCTGAAATTGCTGCCAAAGATGCATCAACAAAGTATTGAGCAAAGGCTGTGAATACTTATGTACATGTGATTTCTCAGTTTTTTTATTTTTAATAAATTTGCAAAAACCTCAAGTAAACTTTTTTCACGTTGTCATTATGGGGTGTTGTGTGCAGAATTCTGAGGAAAAAAATGAATTTAATCCATTTTGGAATAAGGCTGTAACATAACAAAAGGTGGAAAAAGTGGTGCACTGTGAATACATTCTGGATGCACTGTAGGATACTGTTCATATTTACTCTGTCACAGCTCTAGGAATTCAAATTCAATCTTCTTTTATCTCAAGGAAGCCATCTATTTTTTGGCAATTTTTCATATTCCATTATAGAAATCACGGAAATGCAAATTCAACCAGGTTCCAAAGTCAATGGTATAAGAGTGAAAAGAAATTGTAATAGATATATACTGTATAAAAAAGAAAAAAACAAAATAGAGCAAAGACCCCGAATTCCAAACCACCCTTCAAAGCAGCTTCAACCACATTCCTCCATATCCCACACTGATCAAGATATTGTAGAAGGTAGTTTAAGTTGTCTGTGTGATACCAGGTAGACCTTGGGGATGTACTACTGCTATTTCCAAACAGAAAAGTTTTTTTTTTAATTGCCAAAAAAAAAACATTAATGCTATTAATGTGATCTCATCCCTTATATTCACTCATCTAAACCTTCTGTAAAATCGATAATCTATAAATAAATAAATATTCTTCTAAAAATCCTTTTTTCTTTTTTATTTATGACCCAGCGGTGGAGCCCTTTACTTTCATATTTTTCTTTCATTCATGTAGCACTTCTGGAAAAATCGTCCCTAATTTTTTCATCCAACTCTTTTCTGCCCTTTTCCTTTCCAAGTCTGTCCACATTCTGTTTTCTTCTATGACACACATCTTCAAATAGTCCAGTCAGTGACACACAAAATGATCTATCAGGTAAATCTTTTCCCTATTTTTCTGTATCTGGTACACATGTGTTTTCAGTCTCTTTCTTCATCTGTTTTTAGGTTCTCCCCCCATATTTTGGATGACATCTCTGGCAGCTGATCAAATAGATGCAATCCTTGCTCTCCAAAGTAAAGTACCTCTTATTTTGAACTTTTGTAAGTTGAAAGTGGTCTAAGAGATTCATGATATTCCTTTTTAAGTGTAATTCAGTTTCTTCTTTTTGTTTATTTGTACCATCTCTTTTATATATTTCTCTTCTGGTTCGTCCTGCTTCCACTTCAAAACCAAACCCGCCCACACGCAACAGACAATGCACTTCTCGATTCCTATTCGTCGTCTTCCATGTCATGCACTATACTGGCCTGCTGAGCGTAATACATCCAACAAGTACTCGAGGTGCTGCCACAACGGTAAAGTAGCTTTACCACCTTTGCGGGAGCCACCTGTGTCTTTACAACAGCTTCTTACACAGCAAACATCAGAAGCTAAAAATTATCGTGAACACATTTGAGAATACAACTCTTCTCTAGCGTTTTCTTCCATGTGTGCATAGATAACTCAACCTCCTGGCCATGGACCATACTGTTTTAAAATACACGGGCAAATTTGTCACCAAATCTCTCCACTATACGCTAACACTTCAACCTCTCCAGGATATGGACAGTTGTATGTTTTTGACACAGCGCAAGCTACTGAAGTAGCTTACAAAATAAAGCAAACTCTGCATACAGCGAAAATATACTTCTCCAGCTAGATTCCATGCTCAGAACCATCAACCCCTTTGCTAAATCATACAAACATATGCATGAAATCATTCAGTCCAATCCAACAGCATCTGTACGAATGCTTTTCAAGGAAAACCCTGGGCAGGATTTACGACGATACAATGCCCCGACATTGCAGCGATTTTCGTCGGAGAAGATGGTGAAACGCCTGCCGAAAGGGACATTTGCATCTATGCCATAGGCAACTCCTGTAAACAGATTTCCACGCTCAATATGAATTGCGATCCTATGGTTTACCCACTTTTATTCCCTTATGGAGACATTGGCTGGCACAAAGATTTACAACATGTTCCCGAAAAAAGAACCGCCAAGCGAGTAAGGCTTACTCAATGCCAATTTTACGCGTACAGATTAGCAATGAGGAATACATTTAGTATTTTGCACTCCAGCGGCAAACTATTCCAACAGTACATCGTAGATGCGTATGTTAAAACAGAGGGCGCGCGTCTCAACTATCTCAGATTTCATCAACAAGATCTGCGCTTGGAACAATACAATGTTTGAATACAGACGCACTGCAAGCAAACGCTGAAAATAACAACGTACGTGTAGGCAAAATGATCATATTACCATCCACATTTCCAGGAAGTCCAAGATACATGCAACAAAACTATAAGGATGCCATGGCCATAGAACGTAAATTCGGAAAGCCTGATTTATTTATCACTTTCACATGTAATCCTACTTGGCCGGAAATTCTACATGCGCACTGCATCTTTCAAGAAGTATTTATTTCTACTTGATTTCTGAATTCCTTTCTCACCGTTTTCCGTTCCTATTCTTACACCACTATATGCTACGGTGGGCGTCAGCTAGTCCCTACTTATTTTGTTGCTTGGGACTTTTTAATTTAAATAAGACAGCCAATGATGTAACATCTTTTGGGCTGTCTTATTCCACCAATGGATCTTATCACTGCCCACTTTAAATTCTTTTTCATTTAATTTCAGAATTGTTCTATAATTGTCCTTATAAATAGAATTAATATATTCTGACATTTCCATCTATTCTTTCTCCAGATTTTTATCAAAATTAATTACCAGAATGACAATATCTGCCCTTGGGAAGGCTCTTTTAGCCCTCCTGTACAATGCCTGGATATCTTTTTTAACCGTATTCTGAGTTTGCATCCCTCTATTATTCAAACCTGTTGACAAAACTGTATGTGTATCCTTATTAGGTTGTATTTTTTCATATATCTTCTCTAGATGTTAAGCTAGTTCAGCTCCTAGGTACCCATTGATTTGTACTTCCGGGTGGGTATAAGATGTTATTTTTGCTAGATTTCAGTCATCCACTATTATATTCAGCTTCTTCGGATAAAACCCCCAAATTTTATTCTTTTGATATATCCGCTTGTGTACTGTTGGTTTGTATGTGCTATCTCTGCCATTGTTTTCTTTTTCTTCTTGATTAATATGTGGCACACCACCTGCTGCTCCTATCTCCCCTTCACTTTGATCCGGTGAGTCTTCCACTTGATTAGTGTCACTTCTATTCTTTTGTTGTCTATTCCCCTTTCTCCACGCTAGGTCCTTATTTTTCCCATCTACTCTTCTTGTTTCTTAGGGCTAAGTATATTAAGTTCCAGCAAGTCCCTAACATATTCTTCATCTTCTAAAGTAAGTTCTTTATTTCTATTATCTTCCTCTTCTACTTGCATCTGTCTGTTATTTCGATTTTCTTTTACAGAAATTCCCTGTCCTGTCATCTCTACATCCTCCTCCACTGGATTCTAAATCTTCTCTTCTTGGTAAGTATCTCCTTTCATTGGGTAGATGTGTCCAGTTCCAGTAGATCAGTAAAACATTTCTCATCTCCTAAGGTAAGTTCTTTATTTTCATTTTGTTTTCTATTATTTTCCTGACCCTGTTTTTTCTGACTAATGTTTTGTATTTGTTTTATAGGGCCCTTGTCTCTCACCACTTCTGCCTCCCCCTTAGTTGGATTCCGGAAACATTCCCCCTGGTAAGTATAATTGTTGACACCTTGTTTTCTATTAACATTTCTTTGTTCTAATTCACTTGTCCTTCTCTCCCCTTTATTCCTTAAATTTCTTTATACCGTAGGAATTAACCTGTTAGTTTCTGCCTGGCAACTAAATTCCTTTTCCTCTCCAAGTATACTTGTCCTCTTAACTTTAGGGTTCTGTTCTAGCTCTTTAAATTTAGGGTCAGGGTTTGATAATATCCTCTTGCAAATTAATTTATTGGAAAAAGGTAAATATTTATTCCCATGCTATAAAGAAAAGAAAATAGGACACCGGCTTAGTAAATTTATGTTTATTTTTTGGCAGATGCTTTCATCCAAAACGACTTACAAAAGAGGTTAAAATAATCAAGTAACATCAGTCTGGGGACAGTTTGGGAGTGTTAAAGGGCAACATTGATTTCTGCAAATGAAAAGTTTTACAAAATCTAACAGCTATCACTTAGACATTCACCAAACAAGAGTCTTCTCAAACAGTTCTTGAACACATTAAGGTACTCAGAATTTTAAATGGAGGTAGGCAGCTTGTTCCACCAGCAAGGAACAACAAATGAAGGTGTCTAGTCTGAGATTTGTTACCATGCAGAAGTGGCATCACCAGACACTATTCATCAGCAGATCTGAGCGGCCAAGGAGCAGCATAGGACCTCAAGTCTCCATATCTACTGGTGCAGACTCACTGACTTCTTTGTAGGCAAACATTTGAACTTAGTATGTGCCTCTACAGAAAACCAGTGTAGCGATCTGAAGAAAAGGGTGAAATGTGCTTCTGAATCATCTGCAGTGGCTTGGTGGCACATGCTGGTGCTCCTGCCAGCAGAGAATTGTAGTAGTCCATCCATGACAAAACAAAAGCCTGGACCAGGTGTTGTGCTGCATACTCTGTCACATACAGTCTGATCTTGTGGATAATTATACAGAGTGAGAGACCATAGCAACATGGTCCTTTAAGGACAGCTGGTCATCAATCACAACTACAAGGTTTCCTACTGACATGGCAGGTAGTAGTGACAATTAGTCATGCTGAACACAGATGAGGTGCTGAATAGATGGTCAAGCTGGGATAAAAAGAAGGTCCTTCTTTGTCTGGTAGAGCTGGAGATGGTGTTCCTTCATCCAGGTTGCAATGTCATTGAGACATGCAGAAATTCTAATTGACACCATGTGGTCCTTGCATGGACATCAGGGACAGTGCCTCTGGATTGGCAGACTGGGGTGGTGGTCCCCCTCTTTAAGATGGGGAACCGGAGGGTGTGTTCCAACTACAGAGGAATCACACTCCTCAGCCTCCCTGGAAAAGTCTATTTGGGGGTCCTGGAAAGGAGGGTCCATCAGATAGTCGAACCTCGGATCCAGGAGCAACAGTGTGGTTTTTGTCCTAGTTGCGGAACAGTGGACCAGCTCTACACCCTTGGTAGGGTCCTGGAGGGTGCATGGGAGTTTGCCCAACCAGTCTACATGTGTTTTGTGGACTTGGAAAAGGCATTCAACCGTGTCCCTCTGGGAATCCTGTGAGGGGTACTCCAGGAGTATGGGGTACCGGACCTCCTGATAAGGGCTGTTCGGTCCCTGTACAACCGGTGTCAGAGTTTGGTCTGCATTGCCGGCAGTAAGTCGAACCCGTTTCCGGTGAGAGTTGGACTCCACCAGGGTTGCCCTTTGTCTCTGATTCTGTTCATAACTTTTATGGACAGAATTTCTAGGCGCATCCAGGGCATTGAGGGGGTCCAGTTTGGTGGGCTCAGGATTGGGTCACTGCTTTTTGCAGATGATGTTGTCCTGTTTGCTTCATCAGGCCGTGATCTTCAGCTCTCACCTGATCAGTTCGCAGCTGAGTGTGAAGCGGCTGGGATGGGAATCAGCACCTCCAAATCCAAGACCATGGTCCTCAGCCGGCAAAAGGGTGGATTGCCCTCTTAGGGTTGGGAGCGAGATCCTGCCCCTATGTGGAGGAGTTCAAGTATCTCGGGGTCTTGTTCACAAGTGAGGGTAGAATGGAGCAGGAGACCGGCGGATCGGTGCAGCGTCCGCAGTGATGCGGGCTCTGCATTGGTCTGTCATGGTGAAAAAGGAGCTGAGCTGAAAGGCAAAACTCTAAATTTTCCGGTTGATCTACGTTCCTACCCTCACCTATGGTCATGAGCTGTGGGTAGTGACCGAAAGAACAAGATTGCGAATACAAGCGGCTGAAATGAGTTTCTTTCGCAGGGTGTCTGGGCTTTCCTTAAAGATAGGGTGAGAAGCTCAGTCATCCAGGAGGAGCTCAGAGTAGAGCCACAGCACCTCCGCATCGAGAGGAGTCAGATGAGGTGGCTCGGACATCTGATCAGGATGCCTCCCTGGTGAGGTGTTCCGGGCACGTCTAACCGGGAGGAGGCCCCAGGGAAGACCCAGGACACGCTGGAGGGACTATGTCTCTCGGATGGCCTGGGAATGCCTCGGGATTCCTCCGGAAGAGCTAGTAGAACTGGCCAAGAAGAAGGAAGTCTGGGCATCTTTGCTCAAGTTGCTGCCCCTGCGACCCGATTTCGGATAAGCAGAAGAGGATGGATGGATGGATGGATGGATGGATGGATGGATGGATGGATGGATGGATGGATGGTGTAGCCTCACGTGGGGAGGCAAAATGGGGGGCGGGGGGACTAGGATGGGAGAGAAAGAGAGCAAGCTATTTCTAATCTATCCTTTTAATCCTTATAAGTGCCAACGTAATATTAGGCTTCATGGCAATAACTCCTGGGAAAATTGGAAATTAAGGTCAAAACTATCTTCTCTTAAGTTAAGACTACAAAATGAGAACAAAACTTCAGAAGCAATGTTTCCATTACCAAACAGTTACATTTGTGAGCTGGAATGTTTAAGGGCTGAACAATGAATTAAAGAGAAAGAAGGTATTCTCTCACCTAACAAGTTTAAACACTAAAATAGTATTTTACAGGAGACCCACATGTTAAACAAGGATCAGGCCAAATATTCCATTCCAGCTTCACATAGAAAACTAGAGGTGTGGGAATTCTTATACATAGAACAATCACATTTGTAGTATCAGATGTAGTATCTGATGCTGAAGGGCTATATGTGACTGTCATGGGTAATTTATTTAACTGTAAAGTGATTTTGATAAATATCTATGGACCCAATGTGGATGACAGGGACTTTATTCAAAACGTATTTTCAACCATTCTCAATGTGAACACTAATAAAATTATAATGTCTGCAGACTTTAACTGTGTTTTAAATCCAGACCTAGATAGGTCTCCTGCTACAGGGGCGATGACATCTAACACTGCAAAAACAATTACACAATTTGTAACTGATCACAAATTATCAGACCCCTGGAGATTTCTAAAACCAAACTCAAGAACATATTCCTTCTACTCAACACTGCATCACTGCTTGTCAAGAATTGATTTTTTATATATAACAATTTCTTGCGTATGATTAAATCTTGTAAATACAACGCTATTGTTGTCTCTGACCATGCCCCTTTGATCATGGAGCTAAAATCATTATGCCCCACATGCTCATCTCGCAGCTGGCGTCTTAACCCAGTTTTATTAGCAGACGAGAACCGTACAGAATTTATATCCAAGCAACTCGATTTTTTTAAAAGGCAAATACATCCTCTGAGGTTTCTGCAGGAGTACTCTGGGAAACTTTGAAGGCTTTCTTAAGAGGACAAATTATTTCATATCTTTCCCACAAAAATAAATTGGAAACCAAGAAGGTATCAGAGCTAATCAGTGAAATTGCTAAAATAGATCAAGAACATGCCAGGTGTCAAAATGAAGCACTTCATAGGAAATGAAAGGCTCTGCATTCAGAACTTAACCTGTTGACAACAACAGAAACAGAACAACTCATTTTTAAATCAAGACATCATTACTATGAACATGGAGAGAAAGCTAACAAGATCTTAGCTCAACAAATCCACAAGCAGGAAGTTTGCAATGCAATCCCAGAAATTACCAACACAGACAGAGACAAAATCATTGACCAGAAAAAATAAATGCACACATTTAGAGGCTACTATAAGTTCTTATATTCTGAGTTTAACGAAGACAAGACACAACTTAATGCATTGCTGGTTGAATTACAGATACCATAACTAGAACCTCTCAGTGCAGAGGAATTGGAAAACCTCTGGCACTATCAGAATTACTAGATGCTATAATCTCAGTTCAGAGTGCGAAAGCAGCAGGCCCTGATGCATACCCTGCCGAATTTTATGAAAAAATTCTCAATTAAGCTCTCTCCCCGTTTATTAGCAACATTTACAGATGCTAAATCCCATAAAATTCTACCTCAAACTTTTTATGAAGCTTTAATTACTGTCTTTCCTAAGCAAAATAAGGACTTATTACAATGTGCATCATACAGACCAATCTCATTTTATAATAATGATATTAAGATACTCTCCAAAGTCCTAGCTAGAAGGATTGAGAAAGTGCTTCCTTCAGTAATATCACAAGACCAAACTGGATTTATTAAAGGCAGACACTTAGCTTCTAATCTATGACATCTGTTTAATGTAATATATTCATCCACAAAGTCAATCACCCCAGAGATATTATTATTGTTGGATGCAGAAAAAGCATTTGATATGGTTGAATGGAAGTACCTTTTCACTACATTGGAGAAATTTGGGTTTGGCCCGAACATTTGTCCATTGATCAAACTGCTGTATACTAATACAGAAGTGTCAGTTTGCATTAACACCATTAATTCAGAATACTTTAAACTAGAAAGTGGTACCAGACAAGGATGCCCCTTATCACCACTGCTTTTTGCAATTGCCATTGAGCCACTGGCAATTCACTGTCAAAATGCTTATGAGATAAAGGGGATTATCAGAGAAGGACTGAAACAGAATGTTTCTCTGCATACAGATGAAATGGTACTGTATATATCCGATCCACAAAATACTGTGCCTTCAGTACTAACAGAATTTCAAAAGATTTCTGGTCTCAGAATTAATTTGAACAAAAGTGTGCTCTTTCCAGTGAATTCTCAAGCACACAATATTAGATTGGACACCTTCCCATTTATCATCGCAGATCAGTTTAAATACCTAGGAATAAACAGGTATTTTGATACAGCTTTTTATCAACAAAATTTTGCTGTGTGCATGGAAAAAAATTCAGTAAGACTTGCATAGATGGTCTACCTTCCATCTCACTTTTTCAATTAACATTGTCAAGATGAATATCCTTCTTAAGCTTCTTTTACTATTTCAAAACATTCCAATAAATCATAAACATCAATAAATCATTTTTTAAGAAATTAGATTCAACCATAACCTCATTTATTTGGAATTCAAAACATCCACGTATCCAAAAGGCAGACGGTGGCATGGCTCTGTCTATCTTTCAGTTTTATTACTGGGTGGCAAATATACAAGCTATAAAAACCTGGACACTGACACAAATAGATGATCAGACACAGGTTTGATCCGCAATAGAAATAAAATCCTGCAGTACTTCTTTATATTTCTTGCTTTGTACCCCAATAAGTACGAGTCATCGCCAATATAGTAACCCAATTGTGCCTCACTCAGAATATGGAACCAATGTAGAAAGTATTTTAAGATAGAGAAGCTTTTATCTGTGGCACCTCTGCATGAAAACCACCTTTTTCCACCTTCTCAAACATATGCAGTTTTTAATGTCTGGAAAACATTCGGGATTAAATCACTTAGAGATCTGTACATAGACAATGTCTTTGCATCCTACAAATAATTACACTCCAAATTTAACTTTCCAGCAACACATTTCTTTCTCTACATTCAAATTAGAAACTTTGTTAAGCAAAACCTGCCCAATTCCCCTCACCTCCCACCTACCTCTTTTCTGGAAAAATATTGATCAGTTTTGAGGACTCAGACAACATAATATATAAAGTCCCTTTCTTTCAAAGATCCCAGAGTACAGTGGGAAAAAGATTTCTCACTCAACATCTCAGAAAAGGAGTGGAAGGCAGCAATGCACAGAATTCACTTGAGCTCCATATACGCAAAGCATACAATTATTCAATTTAAAATCATATATCGTGCACATCTGTCTTGTTTAAAATTGTCCAAAATGTTTCTAGGGCAAGATCCAGCCCATGAACGTTGCAATCAAGTTCCAGCCACATTGGACCATATGTTTTGGGCACGTACTAAATTAACATCATTCTGGACCAAATTCTTTAAATGTCTTTCAGACTGCCTTGGTGTCACAGTCCCTCCTAATCCATTAACAGCTGTGTTTGGTGTACTTCCAGATGGGCTTAAATTGGAGAAGGACAAACAAACTGTAATTGCTTAACTGGAAGAATCCTAACCCACTTCTTTTAAGTCAGTGGGTAACTGATGTTATATATAATTTGAAACTGGAAAAAATCTAATTCTCACTTAGAGGATCTGTACAAAACTCTTTCAAAAAAGTTGGCAGGATCTAATCAATAACATTTTAGAATAAGCATTTAAAATGAAGAAGTGGATTCCCTCCCCTCTTTTGTATTCTATTTATTTTTATTCATTTATTTATTTACATATTTTTACTATTATTAAAGTTTTACTGTGCTAGACTTGCTCTCTTTCTCATGGGTGGGGGGTTGATTTGTTTCAAACCTAGTTTTGATAAATTTGACATGCTTGTCTGGAATGTTATCTGATTTTAATAAAATCAATAAAATGTTTTAAAAAAATCTCTGAAAAGGAGTGGAAGGTAGCAATGCACAGTATTCACTCAAGCTCCATATGTGCAAAGCATACAATTGTTTATCTTAAAATTCACATCTGTCTTGTTAAAAATTGTCCAAAATGTTTCCAGGGCAAGATCCAACCTGCAAACATTGCAATTAAATTCCAGCCTCATTTGACCATATGTTTTGAGTGTGCACTAAATTAACATCATTTTGGACCAAAATCTTTAAATGCCTTTCAGACAGCCTTGGTGTCTGACAGCCTTTTATAGAGCACCCGGAAGTACTCCAGGTGTCTGGTGATCTTCTTCTGACACCTGGAAGTGCTGCAACAAAGGGCTCAGCCATTCCCGCAGCACCCCGTGGTGACACCCACAGAACCCAACAACAGGGCTGCTGCTCCAAACTCCAACTCCCATGGAGCCCTGTGGGAGTCTGAAGTACCATAGCAACCCAAGGGGGCTGCCACCTAGCAACCCGGGGGAGGTAATGCCCCGAGTCCACTCTCCCCGCTGGTCCTTCCAAAATAATCACATCCAGGCCGGGTAATGGCCCCAGCCATCTGCGACAGTACATACATTATTAAAAATATTACTGTTAAGATATGGCCATTTGAATCCAGAAGAGTAAAACAAAAACTCAAGTCAGCAGCATCCCTACAGAAAATAAAACTCTTGGTCCATGGTGAGTAGTAATGCAAAGTGAAAAGACAAAGTCAGGCAGGGTAACAGTCCTAGAGACCTAGGCCAAATGGCTACCTATCCTTCCTGAGCATTCTACAGTTTAGGTTTGTGCTGGGCAGATTAATATGACAACAGAATCTATCTGTTAATTCCAAGGCTCCCAATATTTCTGGTATCCTTCCCTTGGGCAGGAAATCAGCTTGAAGTTATAGCAGTGGCGCTATGTGATACAGAGGAGATGAACATAATAGAGAATGGAAAGTGACAGTTCTTAGTTATTGTAATATTTGCTGTATATTTTTGTACAAATGGGTAACAAACAGAGGTTCAACATACACAGCTAATCAGCAGCTGTAATCAGGGTATGCTAAACTAAAGTTGTGTGCCTTTATCTTGGATTTAAAAGGTGACACTGAAGTAGGATCTCTTAATACAAGCAAGATCTGGAGCCCTTTGCCTAAAGATCAACCTCTAACTGTTATTTTATTAATGCTTGGAATCTTTTTGTATTTAATAAGTTCAGATAGGTAAGTAAGTACTATAACATTTATAGTTTTATATTTAAGAGTGACCATTTTGAAATGTGCCCAAAGCTTAACTGGAAGTTAGTGTAAAGATTTAAGAACAGGAGTTACAGTATGTGGTTGTATTTTCTATTTCCAAGAAATATTCTTGCAGAACATTTTAAATGAACCTTTAGCTGTATAATGAATGGCTTATGAATAAAAAAAACTGTGAATAAAGCATTGTTCTATTTAACCTAATTGAAATAAATTATATGCATTAATTTCTCGGTATCCTTCATATTTAGAAACCACCTTTATATTTCAGTATTTTTAAGCTGTAGCTGTGGTACTTCATATAAACAAAAAATATTATTGTGTGAAATTTACACTAAACCAACTTCAATCTGTGTTCCACCAATATTGTTGAAGAACTCATTTTAAAGTAATACCTACCAACTACCACTCCCTTTATAGTTTTAAAAACTTTTTCTGTCACTTCATAATCTCCTTTTGATTAAACTTACAGATTAGAGGAACTGAATCTTTTATGAGTCATAAGAAAAGATAGAAGGGACACAGTCTTGAAAGAAATGTGTTGCTCTCCTCTAGAATTTTTCTTGTGTTTATATATCTTTTCTGCAATACAATGACAAAAATTGCACATACTATTCCAGATGAGACCTCTGGAAGTGCATTTTATACATTTAAGAATAACCTGTCCTGGTTTGCATTATACATAGCATGCTTTGTGACTCAACATCTTATTAGCCGCCTTTTTTTTTGTTTTTCTTCTGCATTTCATTGATTTTATTAAAATCAAATAACATTCCATACAAGCAAGTCAAGTTTAACAAAACTAGGTTCAAAACACATCAACCCCCACCAAAAAGAGCTAGGCCAGCAGAATATAACTTTAAACTAGTAAAAATAAGTAAATAGATAAATTAATAAATGAATAAAAATAAATAGAAAAAATGGGAGAGAATCAGCTTCCTCAATTTAAATGCTTATTCTAAAATGTTATTGATTAGACCTACCAGGTTATGAAAAGGTTTTGTACAGATCCTCTAAGTGAGAATTTGATTCTCAATTTCAAATAGTACATAACATCAGTTATCCACTGACGTAAAATAAGTGATTTAGGATTCTTCCAGTTGAGCAAGATAAGTCTACGTGCCAAAAGTGCAGTAAAGGCAATCAGTTTGTTTGTCCTTCTCCACCTTTAAGCCCATCTTGAAGTACACCAGCTGTTAATGGAATAGGAGGGATAGTGACACCAAGGCTGTCTGAAAGGCATTTAAAGATTTTGGTCCAGAATGATGTTAATTTGGTGCAGGCCCAAAACATATGGCCCAATGAGGCTGGAACTTGATTGCAATGGTCGCAAGTTGGATCTTGCCCTGGAAACATTTTGGACAATTTTAAACGAGACAGATGTGCTCGATATGTAATTTTAAGTTGAATAATTTTATGCTTTGCACATATGGAGCTCGAGTGAATTCTGTGCATTGCTACCTTCCACTCCTTTTATGAGATGTCCAGTGAGAGATCCTTTTCTCACTATAATACCCTTGGATCATTGAAAGGGAGGCACTGTAAAATGTTTTTATATATTACGGAGATGCTGCCTCAGTCCTCAAGACTGATCAATATTTTTTCCAGCATAGAGGTAGGTGGGAGGTGAGGAAAACTGGGGAGGTTTTGTTAAACAAAGTTTCTAATTTGAAGGTAGTGAAAGAAATGTGTTGCTGGAAAGTTAAATTTGGAGTGTAATTGTTTGTAGGATGCAAAGACATTGTCTATGTACAGATCTCTAAGTGATTTAATCCCAAATGTTTTCCAGATATTAAAAACTGCGTACATTTGAGAGGGTGGAAAAGGTGGTTCTCGTTCAGGGGTGCCACAGATAAAAGCTTCTCTATCTTAAAATACTTCTTACATTGGTTCCATATTCTGAGTGAGTGAAGCACAATTGGGTTGTTAGTATATTGGTGATGACTTGTACTTATTGGGGTACAAAGCAAGGCATATAAAGAAGTACTGCAGAATTTTATTTCTATTGCAGACCAAGCCTGTGTCTGATCATCTATCTGTGTCATTGTCCAGGTTGTCTGAGTCCTCAAAACTGATCAGTATTTTTCCAGAAAAGAGGTAGGTGGGAGGTAAGGGAAATTGGGCAGGTTTTGCTTAACAAAGTTTCTAATTTGAATGTAGAGAAAGAAATGTGTTGCTGGAAAGTTAAATTTGGAGTGTAATTGTTTGTAGGATGCAAAGACATTGTCTATGTACAGATCTCTAAGTGATTTAATCCCGAATGTTTTCCAGACATTAAAAACTGCATATGTTTGAGAAGGTGGAAAAAGGTGGTTTTCATGTAGAGGTGCCACAGATAAAAGCTTCTCTATCTTAAAATACTTTCTACATTGGTTCCATATTCTGAGTGAGGCACAATTGGGTTAGTATATTGGCGATGACTTGTACTTATTGGGGTACAAAGCAAGGAATATAAAGAAGTACTGCAGGATTTTATTTCTATTGCGGATCAAACCTGTGTCTGATCATCTATTTGTGTCATTGTCCAGGTTTTTATAGCTTGTATATTTGCCGCCCAGTAATAAAATAGAAAGTTAGGTGGAGCCATGGCACCCTCCGCCTTAGGTCTTTGTAGGGTCACCATTTGGATACGTGGATGTTTTGATACCTTCTTGTTTTCCAATTTACTTCTGTGGGAAAGATATGAGATAATCTGTCCTCTTAAGAAAGCCTTCAGGATTTCCCAGAGTAATCCTGCAGAATCCTCTGAGAATGTATTTGTCTCTAAAAAAACATTGATTTGCTTAGTTAAAAATTCTGTACAGTTCTTGTCTGCTAATAAGAGTGGGTTAAGACGCCAGCTGCGAGATGAATATTTGGGGCATAATGATTTTAGCTCCATGATCAAAGGGACGTGGTCAGAGATTGCAATAGCATCGTACTTGCAAGATTTAATCATAGGCAAGAAATTGTTATCTACAAAGAAATAATCAATTCTTGAGTAGTAGTTATGCACTGGTGAGCTGAAGGAATATGCACTTGAGTTTGGGTTTAGAAATCTCCAGGGGTCTGATAAGTTGTGATCAGTTACAAACTGTGTAATTGTCTTTGCGGTGTTAGATGTCATTAACCCTGTGACAGGAGACCTATCTAGGTCTGGATTTAAAACACAATTAAAGTCCCCAGCCATTATAATTTTATGAATGTTCACATTGGGTATGGATGCAAATATATTATGGATGAAGTCCCTATCATCTACATTGGGTGCGTAAATATTTATCAAAATCACTTTACAGTTAAATGAATTTCCCATGATGATCACATATCTCCCTTCAGGATCAGATACTACATCTGATACTACAAATGAGATTGTTCTATGTATAAGAATTCCCACACCTCTAGTTTTCTTTGTATAGCTGGAATGGAATATTTGGCCAGTCCAGTCACTGTGCAGCCAAAAGTGATCCTTGCTTAATAAGTGGGTCTCCTGTAAAAATACTATTTTAGCATTTAGACCTGTTAGGTGAGAGAATACTTTCTTTCTCTTTAATTTGTAATTCAGAC
Organism: Erpetoichthys calabaricus; assembly: GCF_900747795.2. Classification (NCBI taxonomy): domain Eukaryota; kingdom Metazoa; phylum Chordata; class Cladistia; order Polypteriformes; family Polypteridae; genus Erpetoichthys; species Erpetoichthys calabaricus. The sequence continues at coordinate 96,352,994 of NC_041404.2, forward strand.
CTTTAATATTCCAGCTCACAAATTTAACTGTTTAGTAATGGAAACATTGCTTCTGAACTTCTGCTGTTATTTTGTAGTCTTAACTTAAGATAAGACAGCTTTGAGCTTAACTTCCAATTTTCCCAGGAGTTATTTCTATGAAGCCTATTGTTACGTTGGCACTCATAGTTATAAGGATTTAAAAGATAGATTAGAGATAGCTTGCTCTTTTTCTCTCCCCCCCAGTCCCCCTGCCCCACCCCCATTTTGCCTCCCCACATGAGGCTGGACCACACTTCACAAAATCCCAGTCCTCTGACATACCTAGAGACAGAGAATGTCTGTTTTGCCTTGGTAGAGTAATACAGTATATTACTCTACTTTCCCCTTTTGTATTATTAATATGTAGCCTTTGCCAGAACACCTTAAATCTCACAGACTTACCACTATTTATACGGTATTGTACCATATAACTTCTCCCCACCTTCCCTTCTACATTTATAACCTCAGGCAATTAGGTATAGTAAAAGACAAGCAGGAGTTAAGTTACAATTTAAGCAATGTATTATTGAAAATATTCATAAATAATAACAATATGCAAAGTACATTTGAATACTGGCAACCATACAACCTGATAAATGTTGATGTGTAGTTTCAGGCAGCACACAGTCTTGTTAGTTACTTAGTTCATTTGTGGTCAGTTTTCTTCAGAACAGGCCGCATGCCTTTCTCAATATGTCTGCCGAGCTGTGCTCTTCATTGTGTTGTCCTTTTCAGTTCATGGTGTGAGATGGTCTTTCATCAGTTTGGTAAGAGAGAGAGAGTGAGGTAAAGCAAGCAAATTTATAGGTTTTCTGTCCAACCCCTACAGCCAATAGGGCATCATGGTACTTAAATCAGTCAGTTTATAGTGCCAACTATAATAGCGAGGATAATGTAAATAATAAGGTGGAAAGATTTAATACTAAGGTGAGAGCTGCTGTTGACATAGTTGCACCTGAAAAGACAGTTAAAAAATCTTCTAAAATTGTTATACCATGGAAGACCCAAAGAGTGTCTGATTTAAAGAGAGCTTGCCGTAGAGCTGAGCATAAATGGAGGAAGACTAAACTAACTATCCACTATGAAATATTAAAAATTAAAATAACAGAATACAATAACACAGTCCATCTTGAGAGGCGCTGCTATTTCTCTAAGATTATAAATAACAATGCTAGTAATCCCAGAGTCTTATTCTCAACGATTGATCGTCTGTTAAACCCAAGTAACTCAAAGGAATGCATCCTAAGTAAAATCAGTGAGGCTATCGCTGTATTTTTCAATCAAAAAATTAATGATATTCGAATAACATAGTATATCTCCCCAACACTAAGGATCCTCCTAAACCCCAGTATTCCGTTATAAACAAATTGAACTCTTTCACTAGGATAGATTTACCTAATTTACATAAAATTATTTCTCAAATGAAACCCTCTACCTGCGTCCTTGACCCAATACCAACAAATTTTTTCAAAGAAGTATCCGCCGTGCTAATTGATAATGTTCTTGACATAGTAAATTCGTCATTAGATACGGGGGTCTTCCCAGACTGTCTTAAGACTGTTGTAGTTAAACCCCTACTTAAGAAAAATAACCTCGACCCCTCTGCTCTTGAAAATTTTAGACCCATCTCTAACCTGCCTTTCTTAAGTAAAATTCTAGAGAAGGCAGTCATTATGCAGTTAAATGAGCACCTTAATAAACATGCTATTCTTGATAAATTTCAGTCAGGTTTTAGAACAAATCACAGCACAGAAACTGCACTCGTTAAAGTAGTAAATGATTTGTGGGTAAATGCAGACAGAGGCCATTTATCTGTTCTCATCCTCTTAGATCTGAGTGCCACATTCGACACCATTGATCATAATATTCTTAAAAATCACCTTAGTCAGTGGGTGGGCCTCTCTGGCAGTGTCTTAAATTGGTTTGAATCCTACCTGGCAGGGAGAAGGTTCTTTGTTAGTTGTAGTAATTACAACTCAAAGACACATGGTATCCTATATGGTGTTCCACAAGGCTCTATCCTGGGTCCCCTGCTCTTCTCAATCTACATGCTTCCATTAGGTCAGATTATCTCAGGGCACAACATGAGCTACCACAGCTATGCTGATGACACACAACTGTATTTATCAATTGCACCTGATGACCCCAAATCTCTTGATTCACTAACACAATGTCTGACTTGTATTTCAGAATGGATGAATAGCAACTTTCTCAAGTTAAATAAAGAGAAAACTGAAATCTTAGTGATTGGCAATAATGGATACAATGAGGCTATTAGAAATAAACTGGAAGCATTAGGATTAAAAGTCAAAACGGAGGTAAAAAGTTTAGGGGTAACTGTTGACTGTAATCTAAATTTTAAATCGCATATTAATCAGATCACTAGGACAGCATTTTTTCACTTAAGAAACATAGCAAAAGTTAGACCTCTTATATCATTGAAAGATGCTGAGAAATTAGTTCACGCGTTTGTTTTCAGTCGACTAGATTACTGTAACGCACTCCTCTCAGGACTACCCAAAAAAGACATAAATCGTTTGCAACTAGTGCAGAATGCAGCTGCTAGAATCCGAACCAGGAAAAGAAAATCTGAGCACATTTCTCCAGTTTTGATGTCACTACACTGGTTACCTGTGTCATTCAGGATTGACTTTAAAATTCTGCTTATGGTTTATAAAGCCTTAAATAATCTCACCCATCTTATATATCGGAATGTCTGACACCTTATATTCCAAATCGTAACCTCAGATCCTCAAATGAGTGTCTCCTTAGAATTCCAAGAGCAAAACTTAAAAGAAGTGGTGAAGCGGCCTTCTGCTGTTATGCACCTAAAATCTGGAATAGCCTGCCAGTAGGAATTCGCCAGGCTAATACAGTGGAGCACTTTAAAAAACTGCTGAAAACACATTACTTTAACATGGCCTTCTTATAACTTCACTGTAATTAAAATCCTGATACTCTGTATATCCAATTCATTATAATAACTATTCATGGTGGCTCTAAAATCTGTACTAACCCCTACTGTCTCTTCTGTTTCCTTCTCCGGTGTCCTTTTGGTGGTGGCTTGCGCCACCACCATCTACTCTAAGTACCATGATGTTCCAAAAATGATGGATGGATTAAAAGCCAGAAGCCTGTATGACCATCAGCATCAAGTGACTCCGTGAGAACCCTAACTACAAAGAGGACTATTTCATTTGTTAGGTAGAATGCCCAGAGGGGACTGGGCGGTCTCGTGGCCTGGAACCCCTACAGATTTTTTTTCTCCAGCTTTCTGGAGTTTTTTTTTTTTTTGTTTTTTCTGTCCACCCTGGCCATCGGACCTTACTCCTTTTCTATGTTAACTAATGTTGCCTTATTTTAATTTCTTATTTTGTCTTTTATTTTTCTTTTCTTCATTATGTAAAGCACTTTGAGCTACTTTTTGTATGAAAATGTGCTATATAAATAAATGTTGGTGTTGCTGTTGTTAAAGGTTTCTGATACAAGCCAATTCCAAACAGCCATACTTCAGACCAATGGGCAGATTACACGTTCACACCTACCCCCGTGAAACTTGCCAGTTAGGCAGTCTGGCTTTCTTGTGGGGGTTGATTGAGAGACTTCAAGAGAAATATTGGTCGAACTTGTTTGAGGCACTTCCAACAACCCTGTCATAAAAATACAAAGAGACTCATTCCTAAAAGGGGGGAAGGGGTCCTTAAACAATCAAACCATTGCTGTTTTTATCAATAATGTAACACTAATATTACATTGCTTTGTCTAAGTTACAAATAAAGACATACAAAATATTCATCAACTTGTATGCAAAATTTCACATCACAACAATGTCCAAAACAAAACAAGCCCCCCCTCCCCCCAGCAGTGGTGTATAAGGAATAAAATAGAGATGTCTATTGACAATACAGTCCAAATACAATAAGCATAAAACAAAATCTTAAACAGTGTTGCTGGGATTGGCTCCAGCAGACCCCTGTGACCCTGTGTTAGGATATGGAGGGTTGGACTAACTGATAGTTTTGAGAGAGTAAACCCAGGGAATGATTTTAAACAGTAGCTCTGGAAAAGCATAGTAAGCCCTAATACAATAAACCAAGGGTATGATATTAAACAGTCTCCTTAAAAATTTATTTTTTGACGAAAAAAGAGAAGACGCGGGCCGCTATGGTGGAGAAAAGAAGAGCTGCTCAGGAAGCAGCAAGAGCATCAACCTCTGAGCAAACGAATGCTACACATACAGAGAAAGAGGATGAAAAGTAGAAGTCAAGTGTATTCACTGCACGTTATCGTGTAGTATGCCATTACTGGTACACATATAATTGTAATTAAAGCATAAACAAAAATTGGCTGAGAAGGGAAAAGGATGTTTAATTTCGGTACCAGTAACATTGCAAGATAATCAAACAGCCAGTAAGATCTTCTTTACCATGCCAGGACAGGATGCATCTCACGATCTTATTTCAAAAACGTGTCGGGATCAGTTTTCTTAGCTCTTTTTTTGCTTCCTCCATAGAAGTAAAAATGTAGAGCTTGCCTTGAATGTCCACGTTCATTTTTGAAGGATACAAGAGGCTGTATCTGATCTCGGCTTTCCGTAAGCGCTACTTAATGTTGTAAAAAGTAGCACATTTAGCAGCTGTTGAGGATGAGAAATCAGAGAAAATATGAATGTGGTTATTTTCAATTATAATCTCTTGTTTCAGTCTGAGAATTAACATTAAATGTAATTTAGATTGTAATTTTTCGAAACGCACGATGAGTCCTTGGTTTAGAGGTATTTGATCCCTGTATGCAGTAAGCTGCTGCTATCTCTGTGTCTGATTTGAAGTCCTCTCCAATTATTTAGAGAATAGTTCAGCTACAAATTTCACTGGTTTTGGACTTCCATGATTCTCAGGGAGACCTTCGATTCTAATATTATTCCTTCTGCATCCAACTTCTAGTGCAACTAGTCTGTCTCCGAGTACTTTGCATTCGGAATCTGCAGCCATTGCTTTTCCGTCAGAGGTAGATGCCAGTTGTTCAGCTATTTCAATTCAAGTTGTGAACGTGTGCTTAACGTCTTCCAACTGAGCGCCAAGTGCTCTCAGTTTATTCTCAAAATTAGATGCATTTTCCTGTATCTGTTCAGTTTTTTCTAGCATACCTTTAAAGGTTGCCTCAAATCAATTATTGAAACATTTTTCCTGATCTTTAATATCCTGAAGCAGTATCTCATTTGTTCTGTGTATGTCCTTTATTTCCTTCCTTATATCATTTATTTCTTTCTTTATATCTTTCTTCAAATCATTTTTGAGCTCCTTTATGTTTTGAGTGGTGGTGGTAGCCATTGTGGTGATCATTACCTTCCGTTCGGACAGATCAGTTCAGTCTTCTCCATGCCCAGTTAAAGGCGTTGTCCCCAGCTTGCAAGGATTAGATGACAATATAGAAGGCAAGGCCATTTTCAGTTTCAATGACTCTTCTGGAATCGACGAGCTATCATGACCTGACTCACTTGCACATTCGCTCCCACTTTTGCTCTCGGCTGGAGACGATGCAGCAGCGCCAGGTCCTGGGAAATCTGTGCTTTCACCTCTCTGTTCCAAGTCAATCTGTGAAAGGCCGTACCTTGAGCTTGGACTTGATGCCTGTCTTGGCTTGGATGAAGCTTTAGCTTTCTTTTCCGTTTCTTTCTGAGCCCCTTTCCTACTGCTCATGTTTGTATACGCTTGCATATACTGTAATTGAACCCCCTCGGGTTCAGTAAATACAGGATACCTCGGAGTGATAAAAAATAAGAGAGAAAATAATGCAGCTGCTAATGGAGTTCCGCTTCAGATGTCCATCTTCCGTAACAGATGAGACCAACATCTTACGGTATTAGCCTTCTGATAATCACTTCAGTGCAATTTATGGATGTGGACAGTGAAGAGCACATTATGATGCCTATCCCCATCTCATATGGTATACTTTCAAGTTTCAGACTCCTCTATTGCGTATTCAAAGTTAACTTTTTTAATTCCTCTATGTAACAATTTACATACATTAAATTGCATCTGCCACATACCTTTCCAAGTCTGAATTCTATCAGTTTCACTGGCTGTAGAGTCCCCCGCTATTTCACTTAGTTTTTGTGTAGTTTGTACACTAAACCACTTTTGTTAGTTAATTTTTTTCTAGATCATTTATCTAAATTAAAAGGAACAGCATCTCCAGCACTGATCCTTAAAAAACAAAAATGAGAAAGAGCATCACATAATATGTAAAAATGTTCTCACAGCAGAACATGTAGCTTTTTGTGTCTGAGCCAATACTCATGTTACTAGTACATTTGAGAAGGTTTAATACAATTTTTGAATTGATTCCCAAACCAGAACATAAAAGCAGATGTCATAACAGATTCAATAAAAAAGACTAATAAAGTTTTGTGAAATTTAAAACAATTTGATTTCCTTACTTGTTAGTGTTACTTCTCTCCGATTATTCAATATCAGCCTGTTTAATTCTTGCAGCACTTCTAATCTCCAAACCATTGAGTATTCCCTTGATATTCACTGCAGCTACTGGAAGGACTTTTAAATCTTCTTTAAAACTGTTAAACATAATGACAAAGAACTCAAATTACTGCAATAGGCAGTCACACAAACAATCTTGTTACTTTGTTTAATAAGCATTAACATCTCTGTGATGAATGGATGATGCACTGTTTAGCACAGTTGCCTAACAAATCCAGAATCATAATGTGCAAATCCTGGACCAGGCACATGGTGTGTAGTTTGCCTGTTCTTCCAACGTATGCGTGTTGGAGAGAAACCAAAAATATGAGAAAGTCCTGGTGAAAACGCACTTCCTGTGATATCCAAGTGATTTGTTCAGTGGTGGTGCCCAGTGTCAGAATATACTCAGACATCTGCGACCCAGAAATGAGTAAGCCAATTACAAAATGGATGGATTGAGGTTGTAGATTTTAAGCATGACAGTTTTTTTTCACAATTAGTCTTTTTATTTAGCGTTAACTTCACCGTAATGCAAATGATATCTTTACGATTGTGCTTTATTTGTGTTGCCTTACAAAATCTTTTCATGTTTTTCTCGGAGAACTTCCGCAGAAGCAAATCTTCGCTGAAACTAAGACGCAAACAAAAAAGCAGTATGAACCCGCGAGATAGATTGACACATGTGACAGCTAGTCATTTTGTGCCGTCCCAGGTCTTGAGAAGACAATGAGCCAATGATGCGACGCTTTGCTCAGGAAAGGCGGCCAAATTAAACTGTGTATTAAATAAACTGAGTTGCGACTAAGGAAGTGATGTCTGAGTTCTGAAGAGACAGAATACTCTCTGGGCCTGTTGAGGAAAGCTTGAACGATTATACTGAAATTACAATGAGAACGACTAACATTTGTATCGTCGCGCTGACGCTGTGGGTGTGCTCAGCTGCACAAACCAGGTAAAGCGTTTGCACTTATTAGCCATTTCTCGTAGTTCTGCAGCATAACATTCTAATCCGCTTATTTCAATTCAGTGTCGCTAGGACTGGGATCCTATAAACCGACAATATTGGGGTATTGGTCCATCGCAAGGCTCATTCATACTCAAAACCACAACAGATCAGTTTACTGACACTAATTAACCTAAGGCGCTGGATATGACAACGGAGGAAATACAAAGTATTGGAGGAAAACCTTCTCACACAAGTGTAGAGCGTGTAAAATTAAAACCTACAACACTAGAACACAGAATTTGAACCCAGCAGGACGCGAAGTCTGTGAAGCAGCAGCACTGGCGACTGCGCTGTAGTGCCGGGATTTACTTTACTAGACGCGAAACTCGTTCGATAGTATTGTTTACAGCGCACTGTCAATTTCGTTTTGGATTTTCACCTTAATTGTTCCTATCGTCGTTGTTGAGAAAATGACCTTTGGTGAAAATACAATTAATGCTATAGTTTAATTACAGCTTACGAGTTGTGCCATGTACTTTGAGAATAGCGGAGTAGGAACAAGGTCGCCCATTTGACTGCGGAAGCAAAATTGCTTGCGTCAATTAGATTTACATTTATTAATGGTGAGCGTAACTTGAGGCATGTTGCCAAATTAGGTGTCTATGCAGTAAAGCATAAAGGCATCGAGGGAGGAAGACGAATAATTAAGAAGACGGGCATCTTATTAAAAGTAACACCGGAAAACTACATTTTAACTTGTACGCCTTGTTACCGTCAACTGACATTTCTAAAGGAACTGAGATGAATTGAAAATGAGAAGTAATTCAATGGCAATTTTTCTCCAACGGGGTTATACAGTTCACCATCGCGAACTGTAAATGTATGGCATTTTCCAAAATGGATGGACGGAGAAAGGATACGTTGCTAATTGAAATCGGCCTGGAAATGTGGCGAATGCCTTACATTTCCACGGACTGTCTGAAGAAATAAAACTGCGTACTTTCCTGATAGCAAAGTTCCAGCGGACTACTAATGGACTGCCAGCGGCCGAAACAGTGGTCCACCAGCTGCCACGACCAGTGGTCTGCTGTAATTCAGCCCATCGGTATTTGGGCGACTTCTTGGCGATCTGTTAGTGGCAGCAGTGGGGGGGCTGACAGTCAGTCCTCGGGCAGCAGGAGAGCAGAAGTCCACCCATTAAGCCACTATATGAATATTTATTGTCCCCAAGTCATGTGGGCAAATATTTATCCAGACAATGAAACTCACTTTTATTTGCCAGTACTTAATGTACAGGAACAGAACACAACAGTACACATATAAATAGCGTAAGTTTAAAAAAAAAAAAAAAAAACTTCATACAAGTTTTCAGAATAGTACAATTATAAAGGAGATGAGCAAATGATGAGGTACACGTGAAAGTGAGTGTGCAGTGTGTCTGCACATGCACACAAATACATGTACAGTACATATACTGCACACATAATACAGTATCTGACAGAATGCATGAGTATACAAAGATGTCAGGCTAGGTTACTGGTTTGAGAGGGCTACAGCTCTGGGAAAGAAACTATTGTGGTGTCTGTTAGTTTCAGTTTTAATTGACATGAACTGTTTACCAGAGGGGAGTTTATGAAATAAGTGATGAGTAGGGTGTGATGAATCAGTGGCGATCCTTTTGACATGGTTAGTGACACAAGATGTATACAGGTCTGCGACAGATGGAAGATTTAATTTTGGACTGTGCTGTTGCTGTACCAAACCAGACAACAATGGGGAATGTGATTGCACTTTCAATTATGGCTTTGTAAAATTGAACTAAGATTGGCTGGGAAATATTAAATTTTTTTAGTTGCTGTAAGAATTACAATTACTGCTGTGCCTTTTTAATGCTGTGGGTGGTGTTAAGGTTCCAGCTGAGAGTGTTTGTGATAGTTGTGCCCAAAAATTTGAAGGATTCCAACCTATTGACTGCAGAATCATTAATTTCTAGTCGGAGAGGATATAACTGCTGATTGCGAAAGTCAATGACCAGTTCCACTGTTTTGAGGTATGGATCACTAGGTTGTTGGAAGCACACCAGGACAAAAGACGAGACACCTCTTTTCTATAATGTTTCGTTGCCATTAGTAATTAGACTAATAATGATGGTGTCATCAGCAAACTTAATGATTTTAACTGAAGGATCTGTGGACCTAAGTGGATTAACACACTTATTAAAATTTTATATATTTTTGTTAGAATCAAACAGCAAAGATTATACATTTGCAGCCTTTATGTAACACAAATTGGCCTCTGGCCGCTTCCATTAGGGGTTGCCACAGCGGATCATCTTTTTCCATATCTTCTTGTCTTTCACATCTTGCTCTGTCACACCCACAACCTACATCTGCACTCACCACATCCATACATCTTCTCTTAGGCCTTCCTCTTTTCCTCTTGCCTGGCAGCTCAATCTTTAACATCCTTTTCCCAATATACCCAGCATCTCTCCTCTGTACATGCCCAAACCAACGCAATCTCACCTCTCTGACTTTGTCTCCCAACCATCCAACATGAGCCAACCCTCTAATGTACTCCTTTCTAATCCTATCTATCCTCGTCACACCCAGTGAAAATCTTAGCATCTTTAACTCTGCTACCTCCAGCTCTGTCTCCTGCTTTCTGGTCAGTGCCACCATCGCTAACCCATATAACAAAGCTGGTCTCACTACCGTCCTGTAGATCTTCCCTTTCACTCTTGCTGATAACCGTCTGTCACAAATCACTCCTGACACTCTTCTCCACCCATTCCACCCTGCCTGCACTCTCTTTTTCACCTTTCTTCCACAATCCCCATTACTCTGTACTGTTTATCCCAAGTATTTAAACTCATCCACTTTCGCCAACTCTACTCCCTGCATCCTCACCATTCCACTGACCTCCCTCTCATTTACACACATGTATTCTCTCTTGTTCCTACTGACCTTCTTCTCCTCTCTAGAGACCTTCATCTCTCCAGGGTCTCCTCAACCTGCTCCCTACTCTTGCTACAGATCACAGTGTCATCAGCAAACATAATAGTCCAGGGGGACTCCTGTCTAATCTCATCTGTCAACCTGTCCATTACCATTGCAAATAAGAAAGGGCTCAGAGATGATCCCTGATGTAATCCCACCTCCATGTTGAATGCATCAGTAACTCCTACCGCTGACCTTACCACTGTCACACTTCCCTCATACATATCGTGTACAACTCTTACATACTTCTTTGCCACTCCCCACAACTGCTCTCGAGGCACTCTGTCATATGTTTTCTCCAGGTCCACAAAGACACAATGCAACTCTTTCTGGCCTTCTCTGTACTTCTCCATCAATACCCTCAGAGCAAACATTGCATCTGCTGTGCTCTTTCTTGCCATGAAACCATACTGCTGCTCACTAATCATCACCTCCTTTCTTAACCTAGCTTCCACTACTCTTTCCCATAACTTCATGCTGTGGCTCATCAATTTTATCCCCCTGTAGTTACTACAGCTCTGCACATCCCCCTTATTCTTAAAAAATGGTACAAGTACGCTTCTTCTCCACACCTCAGGCATCCTCTCAGTTTCCAGGATTCCATTAAACAATCTGGTTAAAAACTCAACTGTCATCTCTCCTAAACACCTCCATGCTTCCACAGGTATTTCATCTGGACCATCTGCTTTTCCATTCTTCATCCTCTTCATAGCTGTACTTACTTCCTCCTTGCTAATCTGTTGCACTTCCTGATTCACTATCTCCACTTCATCCAACCTTCTCTTTCTCTCTCTCATTCTCTTCATTCATTAGCCTCCCATCCTCATTTGACAATATGTTTCCATCTTTATCCTTTATCACCCTAACCTGCTGCACATCATTCTCAGCTGGGCCCCTCTGTCTAGCCAATCGGTACAGGTCCTTTTCTCCCTCCTTAGTGTCCAACCTATCATACAACTCATGATACGCCTTTTCTTTAGCATTCGCCACCTCTCTCTTCACCTTGCGCCTTATCTCTTTGTATTCTTGTCTACTTTCTGCATCTCTCTGACTATCTCACTTCTTCGCCATCCTCTTCATCTGTGTACTCCCCTGTACTTCCCCATTCCACCATCATGTTTCCTTTTCCTCCTTGCTCTGTCCAACCTATCATACAACTCATCATACACCTTTTCTTTATCCTTCGCCACCTCTCTCTTCACCTTGCGCCTTATCTCTTTGTCTACTTTCTGCATCTCTCTGACTATCCCACTTCTTCGCCATCCTCTTCCTCTTATACTCCCCTGTACTTCCCCATTCCACCATCATGTTTCCTTTTCCTTCTTCGCTCTGTCCAGATGTCACACCCAGCACCCTTCTTGCTTTCACCCTTACTACTTCTGTTGTAGTTGCCCAGCTGTATGGTAACTCTTCACTGCCACCCAATGCCTGTCTTACCTCCTCCCTAAAGTTAACCTTGCAGTCTTCCTTTTTCAACTTCCACCATTTGATCCTAGGCTCTGCCCTCACTCTTCTGCTCTTCTTGATCTCTAGCGTCATCATACAGACCATCATCCTATGCTGTCTAACTACAGTTTTCCCTGCCACCACTTTGCAGTCTTTAATCTCCTTTAAATTGACTCTTCTGCTAGGATATAATCTGCCTCCATGCATCTTCCTCCACTCTTGCACGTCACCCTATGTTCCTCTCCATCCATCATCCAACCTGCTATATCCTAACTACAGGGTCACTGGGGTCTGCTGGAGCCAATCCCAGCCAACACAGGGCGCAAGGCAGGAAACAAACCCAGGGCAGGGCACCAGCCCACCGCAGATGTTCCAGTCTCTTCTTAAAATATGTATTCACCACAGCCATGCCCATCATTTTTGCAAAATCCACTATCATCTGACGTTCTTTATTCCTCTCCTTGACACCATACCTACCCATCACCCCCTCATCTCCTCTGTTCCCTTCACCAACATGTCTACTGAAATCTGCTCCAATCACCACTCTCAGTCCCTTGGGTACACTGTCCATCACTCCAGAAATCTTCTTTCTCATCCATCACACACCCAACTTGCGGGACATATGCACACACAACATTCATCATCACATCTCCAATTTCCAGCTTCATAATCATTACTCTGTCCGACACTCTTTTCACTTCCAGAACACTCTTCACATACTATTCCTTCAGAATAAACCCCTACCCCATTTCTCCTCCCATCCACATCATGATAGAACAATTTGAATCCACCTGGCCTTACTTCCCTTCCATTTAGTCTCTTACACACACAATATATCAGCCTTCATTCTCTCCATCATATTGGCTAACTCTGTCCCCTTACCAGTCATACTGCCAACACTGAAAGTATCTACCCTCAGTTCCACTCTCTTTACCTTCCTCCTCTCCTCTTTCCTCTGAACACGTCTTCCCCCCTCTTCTTCTCCTTTTTTGGCCATCAGTAGCCCAATTTCCACAAGCACCCTGTTGGCTAATCGTACTGGTGGCGGTCATTGTTAACACGGGACTCGACTAATCTAGTATTTGGTGGCTCTGAGGCTAAGGATCTGTGCTGGTATCCAGAAGGTTGCTGGTTTGAATCCCCGTCACTGCCAAAAGAGATCCTACTCTGCTGGGCCCTTGAGCAAGACCCTTAACCTGTAATTGCTCCAGGGGCGCTGTACAATGGCTGACTCTGCGCTCTGACCCCAAGGGGTATGCGAAAACTAACAAATTCCTAATACAAGAAATTGTATAAGGCAAAATAAAGAAAAAAAAAAAAAATCTGTATTGTTTTCTGGATGTTGAATTTTACACCGGATGCCCTTCCTGATGTAACCCTCCCCATTTATCCAGGCTTGGGACTGGCACGAAGAAATGCATTAGTTTGTGCATCCCCTGTGGCTGGGTTATAACACAAATTGGCCTACTGTACAGAAAATAAAGGCATAACACAGCCCAAAAGTATGTATCCTAAAAATAAAATAAAATAGCATAGTGATCTAAGAAAATAATATTGAAATAAGGCCTACCTATAACAGACATTTTAACACCATATAAGAAATTTGCAAAAATAGCCTGATATATAAAGTAAAATGTATATGCATGCACATACATTACATGTAAAATGTAAAATATGAATAATAAGATTAGCAATATTTTTCTAATATAGCGTACAGTTTTGTTCTTATTTTTATGTTACACAGTTTCTGTGTGATGTTATAGAGCTTGCTGGTAAGCTTCTCCTGCATTTTCCTCATCACTGTCATTGTTGTTCTGTAGAAATGTGTAATGTAAAAAGAGATACAGTGGGTATAGAAAAGAATCGCCCTGTTCAAAACATTCCCATTTTTTTTTGCTTTACAGCCTTAAATGAAACCACACAAACCAATATTTTTTCCAGCTTTACTTACTCAATGCAATCTATTACATCCAAGTGAAAGATATCACAGCTACAGTTCAGAAGAATTTAAAAAAATAAAAAAACAAGAAATAGTGAGATTAATAAAGGATCACCCCTACTCCTAAACAATATTTGTAAACTCAATCAGGTGTAAGTAATCACCATTTCCATTGTAGACCATGGTTACTGGCTTCCACCTGTGATCAATTGTAATCAGTGTGGTTAGTGAAGCATTAAAAGCTGCTGTTCCTGGAGCATTACCTTGCTTGGTAATGCAACTGACAGCAAACAACAGATTATGGGTGGCAAGCCTCATTCAGATGATCTCTGGGATAGAGTTGTGGACAGACATAAGGCAGGAGATGGATACAAAAAAATCTCAAAGGCTTTATCAGTCCCAAGGAGCACAGTCAGTCAGTCAGTCAGTCATTCTCCAACCCGCTATATCCTAATACAGGGTCACGGGGGTCTGCTGGAGCCAATCACAGCCAGCACAGGGCGCAAGGCAGGAACAAACCCTGGGCAGGGAGCCAGCCCACTGCAGACAAGTTTCCCCCAAGATGTTAAAGGAGGACAATTTTAATCTGTTAAGCAGGGTGCCAGCCCACCGCAGGGCACACACACATCCACACACCAAGCACACACTAGGGACAATTTAGGATCGCCAATGCACCAAACCTGCATGTCTTTGGACTGTGGGAGGAATCCGGAGCACCCGGAGGAAACCCACGCAGACACGGGGAGAACATGCAAACTCCATGCAGGGAGGACCTGGGAACCAAACCAAGGAGCACAGTAAAGTCCATAATAAAGAAGTGGTAAGTGTTTGGTACTACTAGAACCCTCCCTGGATCTGGCCGTTCCTCCAAACTGGATGGAAGAGCATGGAGGAAACTGATAAGAGAGGCTACCAAGGGCCAATTTGTAGGAGTTACAGGATTTTATGGCAAAGAGTGGTCATTGTATGCATGTCACAACAATTTCACAAGCGCTCCACAATTGTGGCTTGTTCGGGAGGGTCGCAAGGAAAAAGCCATTTCTCAAGAAAGGCCACATTAAGGCTTGTTTGAGTTTGAAGATTCTGATGCCAAGTGGAAAAAGGTCTTATGGTCAGATGAGACCAAAATTGAACTATTTGGCCTCAATACCAAAACCTCAATACCTGGCGGAAATCCAATGCAGCTCACCATCCACAACACACTATACCTACAGTAAAGCCTGGAGGTGGCAGCATCCTGTTGTGGGGGTGTTTCTCTGCTGCAGGGCCTGGGGCTCGCGTTAGGGTAGAAGGAAAAATTGAAGGGGCAAAATACTGTCAAATTCTTCAAAAACCTGCTACCCTCTGCCAGAAAGTTGAAGATGGGCAGAATGTTCACCTTTCAACACGACAACGACCTGAAGCACACAGCAATATTGACCACACAGTGGCTGAAGGAGAAAAAAGTGAATGTTCTTGTGTGGCCCAGTCAAAGCCCAGATCTAAATCCCATTGAAAATCTGTGGATAGATTTTAAGATAGCAGTCCACCAACGCTCACCATCCAATTTGACTGAACTTGAACAGTTCTGTAAAGAAGAGTGGGCAAATATTGCTCAATCTAGATGTGCAAAGGCTGTCATTAAAGCAAAAGGTGGTTCAACAAAATATTGTCATTGGGGGCGATCCTTTATTAATCTCAGTATGTCTTGTTTATGGTTTTTTTAATAATTTTTCTGAACTCTAGCTGTGATATCTTTCACTTGGATGTTATAGGTTGCATTGAGTAAGTAAAGCTGGGAAGAAATATTTTTTGTGTGTGTTTTCATGTAAGGCTGTAATGCAAAAAAAAATGGGAATATTTCAAAGTGGGAGATTCTTTCCTATACCCACTTTATATCCAAGATTTCAAAAGTGCAAACAGATTGTTACTCTGTCTACTATACAGTATGTTATGTGTACACACAACTCACTGGCAAGTGCATTTTGATCAGACAGGTTCGGCTGGGATCCCCTATTATCCAGCCCAATTATAACCTATTAAAGCCACATTACATAACTTAGCAATTAATATGACAAACTTTGATTGACAGTTATAATACTGTAAAGTGAAGGTAAAGTTCCCACATGCATACATCAGTGTATTTCTATAGTGATGACACCATTATTTAATCTTTCTCTTGAGAATTACTACATCAGTCACAACCTACTTATCTAGTGTTCATGGTGGGACTACTGGCCCTGAATGAGAAATTATCAAAATGTGAAGTTACCATTGGTTTTCTGATGTAACCTTTTCTTATGCAATTATATAAATAAAATTAAAAAAATATATATTTTGTCACAGCACATGAAAGTGTTATAATATCCATTGGTGCTTGGATGTGTCAGTATAGAATTACCTTTCAGGTGGGCAGCCATTTTTGGTGATGTGGTCCTTAAAGCGCAACTTAAACCTGAAAGACAAAATGTGTACTATTGTAATGCAATATGGGGAGGGCAAATGTTTATTTCATGCATTATCAGTCCACTCATTAAACACTGTGTAGTTTGTTGGAAAAAACATATAGTTGAGCAGTAGGCCACACAGAACTTGCATACCTACATGTTGTAAAAAGGTTGACCTGTTAGTGGGACTGTATGTTTGGTAGGATCCTGTAAAAAAAAAAAAAAAAAAAAAAAAAAGAAAAGAAAAAAGTGTGGTTGAAATATCTTGATTTAACATAAACATGCATGTACCTTTTCTTTTGAATGAATGAACAGAATGTATACAGAGCACACACAGTGTACTGAGCACAGACAAACTACCTTCAGTATGAGGAGGGTCATGCCTAATGGATGGCCAAACGGAGTGGTAAGCAGGGTTACCAAAATGCATATGTCAGTGTATTTCCTTAGTGATGACATCATTATTTTATCTTTTCATGTTTGTCTTGAGAATAGTTGCAATCACAATGGCAGCACTATTTTTTCTGCCTCTGAGTTAACAGGTTTCGTGATGCTGTCTTTGTTATACTCTATCCAAGTAATAAAAAAAACAAACAAATAGAAATTAAACATATCTCATAGGGCTGGGCGGTATGACCAAAATTCTATATCACGGTATTTTTCAAAATTATACCAGTTTCACGGTATTCAACGGTATTTTTTTCCCCATGCATGAGTGGATGTTCACCACATTTTCCACTGCAATTACTGCAGTAGACTGGCTAAGAATAACCTATTCCACTGTCATGAGAATTGTACATTGTACAAAAAAACATTTTAATGTGCACACAACTATTAATACAGGTTTGCATGGCCCCATAAAGTGATAGTTTTCAAGGGGGTGGCACTAATGAAGAGAAGGAATCACATTGCATGACAGTTGCTGTCAAAATATAGAACCTTTTTATTGAACAAATTTTGCAAACAACTTAAACTATAATTTTGACAACATATTTTTAACCATCCAAAGTGTTTAGACTTAGTAAAATATTCAGAGGTGCTTGTCAAAAGTTGTATTGCACTGAACATGTCTTAGAAAAGGAATAAAGAGTAAATATTTTTTGTAAACCAGCTACACATTCTGTTAATGTTATCAATCTCTGTCCACTGACACATTAGCTATATGGATTGTAATGGCGTTGGTTATCTCGATCCACCGCTTGCTTTTTTTGTCGTAGGCAGTACCTCTAGCAAATGCATCTACAAGTAACATCTGACTCGAGTGTCCTCTAGCTTTTTCAGTTTTACCTGAGGACGTGGAGGGTGCCAATCTTAGTTCCATACATTCATGGTACTCCAAAGCATGTTTGCGGCTAAGGTGGTGCAGCAAATTGCTCGTGTTGCCGCCTCTGGCGACAACTTTAGCTCCTCAGCATTTGCAGTAAATAGTTGTTTGGTCCACATCTGACCTCTTAAAACCAAAATCTCCAGATTTTTTCGGCAAAAGTTCTTCTGTGTCATCATGTTCAACTTTATCGTCTGCTACAGCTTTAGTTTCGAAATGTTCTCTGTCCATTTTCACTGCTCAGTACCTCCACTAACACATGTACTCCGTTGCATGTGTGTTTAGCGGTGTAGCAGTGAAAAAGGTCCCCCCTTAAATATTTTCCAACTGCGCCCGTTCCGAACGCTGTTCAGGCTATTTAAACCGGTATTGCGGTATAAGAAAAATCCATATCATAACAAAAATAAAAAACGGTTTTCGATATGAACTGGTATACCTCTCAGCACAAATATCACATGTTAATTATTTAGTATTTATCAGTTAAAACTGACATCTTACTTTTATTAAATCTTGGAGGTCGCAGGTCTGCTAGTGAGGTGTCATCATCTTCACCACTTGAAAGTGTTGCATTATACTGCAGATTTGGTCTAAAATAAGATTTTCTGGTTAGCACAAAACAATATATCAATATCTCCTCTTTGTGCTTCCTGGATCAGTGTCCAAGCTGGATCCTTTTTCTGACCAATGCCAAAGAGTCATGAGCCTTCTGAAATCTGAAAAAAACATCAAAAAGTTATTACTTAAAGTCAAGTAAAGTGAAGTAGTACTTACCCCGATTGCTGATGCAGAGATGTCAATTGCTTTCTGTGTTATTTAGATAGCCAGGCAATAATAACTGGAAAACATACACTTAAGATGGCTTATATTTTTTTCATTGTGAATGAAGCTTATTTAATTATTTCAGCTGCCGCTTTTACCATTTGGCAACACATGTCATTCATCCTTGAGCCGCCTGTGCTGGCGCCGTCACTCATGCAGCTTCTTTTATACCAGCTTGTACAGGTAATGCAGAGTTGTTAATCTTGCCTCATAGAGCCAGAGTCTGCACAAGTTTTGAAAGTTCTCCTTGTGTATTTTTAAATTGATTATTTGTACAAAGTAAATGAAACTCTTACATGCTTCACTGACTATCTTTGTCTTCGTTCTTTTAAAAATGTGCTGCTGAATTTTAAAGAGCGAGCCTTCTCTATGTACTGTAAACGAGTAGTTCACCTTGCATTTTCGAACTCTCGTGCCAACGAGAGGAACAGCATATAACTGAATAAGATAATTTATGATGCTAGCTTCTGAGATATTTGGTTGTTTCTGAGCATAAAGAGGCGTTTCTAGGCTCTGAAAACTTCTGGGCACATCCCAGGATACTTTTCTGAGTCTTTTGTTGTTGGGTCCAGTCAGGGTTGTCTACTGTCCATAAAAGACAGTGCAAAAACTCCACAGAGGAAATACACCTCTCACTCTGCCAGAGTAAAAACTCCACAGGGGTTCCGCTGAGTAGAGCGAGTGTTAAACTTCTCATTTGAGAGAGTCTTTAAAACATTTTGATTCTCAGTAAAAATGACTGAATTATAGAAGTGTTTTCCCCAAAGAATTAATAAATGCTCCCATAAGATCCAGGCAACTGAATGGTTTTAATATTGATGTGCATTAAAATCTAATATGTTTTAAATTGTAGTTAATCTTTGGTTTATCAGAAATTTTTGTTTCACTTAATATTGTCAGTGGCCCATTTCTCAGTTGTCCCAATTTAAAACCCTTACCTGCTGTCAAAACAATTTGTCTAGTTCACATTAAATTGAAGCAAAAATATTAACACAATATATTGGACTAAATTGCATAGTTGTTTTGTTTGTATTGACGGAAATTTACCAAACTGTCAATCAATTATGTCTTTAGCTATTTTTCGGTGCACATTTACCATAGGTAAAATATTACCACTAGCATTCTAGCAGCTACAAGCTGCTGATGAGCCGCTAACTACTGAGCGGCTAACCACCAGCAAACCAACAATGAGCCAACGACTGAAAACTCTGTCGACTTGCTGCTGCCCATACATACACTTTACCTGCTGTAGGTCCACTGAATGGTTGCATGCCATCTTAAAATAGACAATGGCCAGACAGATGTGTGATTTAGGAATTTATTGCCATATACTTTGCTATATGTGTACGCCTGGATCTGGATCATCAGGATTTATGAATGTCAAGTATTTTGTTTAAACTAGAAGTACATGTAATAAATTACTGAGAGCAAAATTCATCAGATTTTAATTTACTTTTATAAAAATATGATAAAACACATATTTTCACACCTGTCCAAGTAGTTTAAAGTGCCTGCAGGCATTTCTATGTCGTAAAATTTTCCCCATGCTTCAAGCAATATTTTGCATGCTGCTAATTGCTGTATTTAGCTTAAAGTGAACCTGTTTTAACACGTTGTATGTCAAGCAGCCCTGCTTATTCACACTTTTCACCATATTCACATTTTAGCAATTACAAAGCAAACATATAGAAAGTTTTGGAAATCTTCAGGCTGTCTTTCTGTGCCCAGCCTAATTAATGTAGTGAATATATGAGAGAAATAACTAGAATGTTAGATACAAAAATATTTAAAACCATTAAGCAATCAACAATTGTATGCAAAATTGTAAATTCTAAAATAACGGTTCTTTAGTGGCAGTTAACTGGGTTGTGTGGTTCCTTGTAGAACCGTTGTTTGACAAAGAGCCATTTCAATCTAGGAATGGTCTTTTGCATATTAAAATTTGTACTTTGGCCTTTGAAAAAGTTGCTAATATGTGTACAAAATATAAATCTTTAATGTATAGTAGTAGATTAGAAAACATGACCTTACCCTATATTACTGTATGCAGCAAGAATTCATTTAACATCAGGAATCCATTGGTATTTCACAAATCTGTTATCTCTTTATAATTATTTATTTAGCCTGTTACAGATGTAAATACTGGTTCTTTCTGGAACCTTCTGGATGGTTGTAAAAGTTCCCAATGCCACTGCTCTGAAAATCTACTTTGGCACGTTTATTTTTAAGAGTGTAGTGTTGCTATAGAAGTTTACATTTTTATAAAAAATACTATACAAGTTTTACTATTTGTAATATAAAATGCTGTTACAGTAGCATTTAGAATTATCCTCCTAAAATCCATTTATGTATTTATTAAAATTGTGTATCCAATTAAGTGTTATAGGAAACTGTTCAGCTTATCTGGCATTAGTCTCACATGCAAGGCAGGAAAAAACAATTCACATGGTAATTATCCTAAAATGCTTTATAAAATGAATCTGTGGAATTAAAATAAACTACTGCTTCCATTAAATTACATTGAAGGAGAGCTGTATTATAAATATTGAGCACACAAAATATTCTGGAGAAATGCATAACATTTTTATCTGCTCCATCCAATCCCAGTAGTATTAGGTATAGTGCAGAAGCAGCCCCACATAGGACATCACTTGTTTGCAGGGCCCACACATAACCAGTTAACTTAAAACTCACATCTTTAGAAGTGTGGGTGGAAATGCAAAGTCCTCAAAAGAGCAGACATGATGAGAACGTACAGACTCCACACGGACAACAAAAAAGTATTGGATGTGAACTCGGAATGCAGTGTACATCTGTGAGACAGCAATGGAACTTTACTACCTTTAAATCTTCTTCTTCTTCTTTCGGCTGCTCCCGTTAGGGGTTGCCACAGTGGATCATCTTCTTCCATATCTTTCTGTCCTCTGCATCTTGCTCTGTTACATCTATCACCTGCATGTCCTCTCTCACCACATGCATAAACCTTCACTTAAGCCTTCCTCTTTTCCTCATCCCTGGCAGCTCTATCCTTAGCATCCTTCTCCCAATATACCCAGCATCTCTCCTCTGCACATGTCCAAACCAATGCAATCTCACCTCTCTGATTTTGTCTCCCAACCGTCCAACTCTGTACTGTTTATCCCAAGTATTTAAACTCATCCACCTTCGCCAACTCTACTCCCTGCATCCTCACCATTCCACTGACCTCCCTCTCATTTACACACATGTATTCTGTCTTGTTCCTACTGACCTTCATTCCTCTCCTCTCTGGAGCATATCTCCACCTCTCCAGGCTCTCCTCAACCTGCTATCGCTACAGATCACAATGTCATCAGCAAACATCATAGTCCACGGGGACTCCTGTCTAATCTCGTCTATCAACCTGTCCATCACCATTGCAAATAAGAAAGGGCTAAGAGCCGATCCCTGATGTAATCCCACCTCCAACTTAAATGCATCTGTCACTCCTACCACAGACCTCACCACTGTACAACTCTTACGTACTTCTCTGCCACTCCCGACTTCCTCATGCAATACCACAGCTCCTCTCGAGGCACCCTGTCATATGCTTTCTCCAGGTCCACAAAGACGCAATGCAACTCCTTCGGGCCTTCTCTAAACTTCTCCGTCAACATTCTCAGAGCAAACATTGCATCTGTGGTGCTCTTTCTTGGCATGAAACCATACTGCTGCTCACTAATCATTACCTCACTTCTTAACCTAGCTTCCACTACCCTTTCCCATAACTTCATGCTGTGGCTCATCAATTTTATTCCCCTGTAGTTACTGCAGTCCTGCACATCCCCCTTATTCTTAAATATCGGCACCAGTACACTTCTTCTCCACTCCTCAGGCATCCTCTCACTTTACAAGGTTCCATTAAACAATCTGGTTAAAAACTTCACTGCCATCTCTCCTAAACACCTCCATGCTTCCTTAGGTATGTCATCTGGACCAACGGCCTTTCCATTTTTCATTCTCTTCATAGCTGTCCTTACTTCCTCCTTGCTAATCCGTTGCACTTCCTGATTCACTATCTCCACATCATCTAACCTCTTCTCTCTCTCTGCCTTTTAAATAAAATGTTAGTAAAAAAAAATCAAATTAAAAATGTATGATATACTGTATATGAAAATACTATGTTCCTAAACTTTTATCTTGAGCTTGCTCAATATTAAAGGAACTTGCCCTAATGTAGGTTGAATTCATCTATACATATTAATAAAAGGCAAAGCGCTCACTGACTCACTGACTGACTGACTGACTGACTCACTCATCACTAATTCTCCAACTTAACGTGTAGGTGGAAGGCTGAAATTTGGCAGGCTCATTCCTTACAGCTTACTTACAAAAGTTAGGCAGGTTTCATTTCGAAATTCTACGCGTAATGGTCATAACTGGAACCTGTTTTTTGTCCATATACTCTAATGGAGGAGGCTGAGTCACGTATCGCGTCATCACGCCTCCTACATAATCACGTGAACTAAAAACAAGGAAGAGATTTACAGCATGAGTCAAACGCGGGAACGAAGGAAAATGACGTTAATTTTTGAGTGTCTTTTAATACTGTGAAAGCATTCACATTAACACATGTGCAATTAAACGTGTGCATTTACGGGGTGATTTCTCAGGCTTAAAAGTTCACCTTTTATTAAAAAGGTAAATGCAAACTGTTTTCATTCTGAAGGGCACAAACCACGTTAGATTTCAGACGTTAAACGCGCAAAAATGTCGGTACAACAGATAAATAAGCGCAAGATATTATCAGTTGTATTGTATGCTTACAATACATATAGAAATGTGTTAATCGTTAACTAATATTATGGGATGGTGTTTTTCGACTCGCACCTTGATTTAAACGATTGCATTTCTTGGTGGGTTTGCGTAGCTTATTGTCAATATCTTTACACCTCTTTTTAAGACTTAATTTAAAAAGGTTTTCTTTTCTTCTTAATTAAAATTTAAAAGCAATACTTCACCGCTGCGAAGCCCCTCTAGCGCTGACGTCCGAGGTTCGATTACCGTAAGCGAGTGCAGTGAGTGTGTACGCCTGATGAGCCAAGAATAAGGGGGAAAGACGTGTCGCATACTCTTTGCATTATTTGACAGTAAACTATTTTCAACCATTCTATGATCTGCTTCTCACAACTGAAGGCACCGTGGCTGATGTTACCTCACTTGCTGGCCAACCATAAGCGTTACCTGGTAGGTAACCAGCCACTCACTTCACTCCCTTACGGGAATCGAACCTCGGACGTCAGCGCTACAGGCGAAGCCCCTAAAATTGCGCCACGGCGTGTGGTTCGTTTATTTGACAACATGTAGATCGGGGTAATTACATTCACGGCATTCGTAGTCTGATTCACAATCTGAATGTATGGGTGGTTACCTACCAGGTAACGCTTATAGTTGGCCAACAAGTCAGCTCGAAGTGATCACTCGAGTGAAGGCAGCTTCACAAAAAAACAGATCCGTAACAAACTGTTATTAGTATATTTTCCCTCAATTTAAAAAGGTTTTCTTTTCTTCTTAATAAAAATTTAAAAGCGGTACTTCGCCGGTGCGAAGCGCGTGGATTTGACCGACTGACACATACAGACATATTCATGAGTGCAGGTACTTCGGAAAGAAAGCACTGTGTAAACCTAAAGTTTAAATTAAGTTCATAGACCTACAAAAGGTTGCCATTCATTTGAGGCAAGATTGCTTTTCTTCTGTACAACTATACGTTGCATTCTCAAGAGTGTGCTTGCATGGCTTCGGATATAGATATATATATATATATATATATAATAATTAATAATTAATTAATAATTAATTAATTATATATATATATGTATGTATGTCTATATATAAATATGTAAGCTTATAAGTACTGCCTTACTTCTCTTTAAGAAAGGAAGATGTAATGATACTTGATTTAAACGATTCCATGTCTTCCTGGGTTTGCTTAGCTTATTGTCAATATCTTTACACCTTTTTTTAAGACTTATTGACTGAAACGGGCTTTCACGAAAAAAGTTAGGGCTTTGCTACAGGATACACCCTCCACAAGTCAAGCAAGTAAAAATAAAATATATATTTCTGTTTTATTTAAACCTTTTAAGTTCGTATGCATAGCCCCATTTGGCTGTTTTATTTTTTTTTTTTTTTTTTCAGTAATATTTAATCTCCTTAAAGAAAAACAACATATCCATTTTACTTTTTTTGTATCTCTTTAGTAATATTTTAGTGTAAAATGATAACCAGTATTTAAACTTTTTATATTACTTCATACATTTATTTTACACAATGTTGAAAAATTAATAAGAAAGCTACATATTTTGGCAGCTGCTGCTTTCATTTTCAATGAAATGAAAAAAGCTCTCCAAGAGAAAACGTCAATGAAGAAGAAACAGTTTGCACTATCTAAAAATGAGAAACCCTCATTTATAAAAGTTTGCTGCAGATGACTTAACTGAAAATAAATGAATAGTTCCTATGTGTATAATACATATTTATCTATTTTACTTATGCCTTTATTCCACCAATTTACAACATCTCAGGTACAATTTCTTACATTACTTTTGTTTTTTTGCAGCACAGGCAGGTGAAGTGACTTCCTCAGGGTCACACAGTGGTGTCAGTACCAGGATTTGAACTGACAAGCTCCGGGTTTACTGAAATATTACTGAACAAAGAAAAAAAAACGAAAACGGGCAAATACGGCTATGCATACAGATGTCCATCCGTCCATTATCCAACCCGCAATATCCTAAATACAGGAGCCAATAAGTACATATGTACTGTATATATACAGTATATATATATATATATATATATATATATATATATATATATATATATATATATATATATATATATATGTGTATGTATATATGTATGTCTATATATATATATATATGTAGATATGTAAATTTGTATATGTATATATATATGTTTATGTGGATGTGTTTATGTGTATATACGTATGTATATGTAGATATGTATATATATATGTATATATATATATTTATGTGTGTGTGTGTGTGTGTATATTATATATATAAAAGACAGCAACACTCATAACAATGACAACACAATTACATTGACAATCATGTTACGTTATTTTTAAAATGTTTCCTTTTTTTTTTTCATAACCTCTTTAACACACTACTTCTCCGCTGCGAAGCGTGGGTATTTTGCTAATATATATATATATATATATATATATATATATATATATATATATATATATATATATATATATATATATATATATATTCATATGTGAATGTATGTATGTATGTATACAGTCATCCCTCGCTATATCGCGCTTCGCCTTTCGCGGCTTCACTCCATCGCGGATTTTATATGTAAGCATATTTAAATATATATCGCGGATTTTTCGCTGCTTCGCGGGTTTCTGTGGACAATGGGTCTTTTAATTTCTGGTACATGCTTCCTCAGTTGGTTTGCCCAGTTGATTTCATACAAGGCACGCTATTGGCAGATGGCTGAGAAGCTACCCGGCTTACTTTTCTCTTTACTTTTCTCTTTCTTTTGCGCTGACTTTCTCTGATCCTGACGTAGGGGTATTGAGCAGGGGGGCTGTTTGCACACCTAGACGATACCGACGCTCGTCTAAAAATGCTGAAAGATTATCTTCATGTTGTGATCTTTTGTGCAGCTGCTTCCTGAAATGACATGCTGCAAGGTGCTTCGCATACTTAAAAGCTCGAAGGGCATGTATTGATTTTTGATTGAAAAACAAACTGTCTCACTTTGTCTGCTCCTGACGGAGGGGGTGTGAGCTGCCGCCTTCAACAGCTTTGTGCCGCGGTGCTTCACATACTTAAAAGAAAAACAGCCCTATTGATCTGTTTGCTTTTTTCTATCTCTGTGACATGATCTGCTCCTGACAAGCACTCCTTTGAAGAGGGAAGATATGTTTGCATTTTTAATTGTGAGACGGAACTGTCATCTCTGTCTTGTCATAGAGCACAGTTTAAACTTTTGAAAAAGAGACAAATGTTTGTTTGCAGTGTTTGAATAACGTTCCTGTCTCTCTACAACCTCCTGTGTTTCTGCGCAAATCTGTGACCCAAGCATAACAATATAAAAATAACAATATAAACATATGGTTTCTACTTCGCGGATTTTCTTATTTCGCGGGTGGCTCTGGAACGCAACCCCCACGATGGAGGAGGGATTACTGTATATGTATGTCTATATTTATATATATATGTGCATATGTATATATATGTGTATATATATATATATATGTAGATATGTATATATTTATATGTATATATATATGTACATATGTATATATATATATATGTAGATATGTAAATTTGTATATGTATATATCTATGTATATGTGGATGTGTATATGTATGTATATATATATGTATATGTAGATATGTGTATATTTAGATATGTATATATGTATATGTATATATATGTTTACATAACCTCTTTAACACACTACTTCTCCGCTGCGAAGCGCGGGTATTTTGCTATATGTTTATATATATGTGTCTGTATGTGTATGTATATATATATATGTGTGTATGTATGTATGTGTGTATATGTATGTGTATATATATGTTGATATATGTATATATATGTGGATGTCTATATGTATATATCTATACATATTAATAAAAGGCAAAGCCCTCACTGACTGACTGACTGACTGACTCATCACTAATTCTCGAACTTCCCGTGTAGGTGGAAGGCTGAAATTGGGCAGGCTCATTCCTTACAGCTTACTTACAAAAGTTAGGGAGGTTTCATTTTGAAATTCTACGCGTAATGGTCATAACTGGAACATGTTTTTTGTCCATATACTCTAATGGAGGAGGCGGAGTCACGTATCGCGTCATCACGCCTCCTACGTAATCACGTGAACTAAAAACAAGGAAGAGATTTACAGCACGAGTCAAACGCGGGAACGAAGGTAAATGACGTTAATTTTTGAGTGTCTTTTAATACTGTGTAAGCATACATATTAACACATGTGCAATTAAACGTGTGCATTTACGGGGTGATTTCTCAAGCTTAAAAGCTCGCCTTTTATCAAACGCGGGAACAAAGGTAAATGACGTTGTTCACTGTCTTTTAATACTGTGTAACCATACATATTAACACATGTGCAATTAAACGTGTGCATTTACGGGGTGATTTCTCAGGCTTAAAAGCTCGCCTTTTACTAAAAAGGTAAATGCAAAACTATTTTCAATCATTCTATGATCTGCTTCTCACAACTGAAGGCACCGTGGCTGATGTTACGTCACTTGCTGTCCAACCATAAGCGTTACCTGGTAGGTAACCAGCCACTCACTTCACTCCCTTACGGGAATCGAACCTCTGAGGTTTTCTTTTGTTCTTAATTAAAACTAGCAAAATACCTGCGCTTCGCAGCGGAGAAGTAGTGTGTTAAAGAGGTTATGAAAAAAAAAAAAAGGAAACATTTTAAAAATAACATAACATGATTGTCAATGTAATTGTGTTGTCATTGTTATGAGTGTTGCTGTCTTTTATATATATAATATACACACACAGACACACATAAACATATATATACATATACATATATATATACATATCTACATATACACATATCTACATATACATACTTATATACATATATACACATCCACATAAACATATATATACATATACAAATTTACATATCTACATATATATATATATATATATATATATATATATAGACATACATATATATATATATATACATACATTCACATATAAATATATATATATATATATATATATATATATATATATATATATACTGTATATAAACATATGTACTTATTGGCTCCTGTATTTAGGATATAGCAGGTTGGATAATGGACGGATGGACATCTGTATGCATAGCCGTATTTGCCCGTTTTCATTTTTTTTCTTTGTTCAGTAATATTTCAGTAAACCCGGAGCTTGTCAGTTCAAATCCTGGTACTGACACCACTGTGTGACCCTGAGGAAGTCACTTCACCTGCCTGTGCTGCAAAAAACAAAAGTAATGTAACAAATTGTACCTCAGATGTTGTAAGTTGGTGGAATAAAGGCATAAGTAAAATAGATAAATATGTATTACACACATAGGAACTATTCATTTATTTTCAGTTAAGTCATCTGCAGCAAACTTTTATAAATGAGGGTTTCTGATTTTTAGATAGTGCAAACTGTTTCTTCTTCATTGACGTTTTCTCTTGGAGAGCTTTTTTCATTTCATTGAAAATGAAAGCAGCAGCTGCCAAAATATGTAGCTTTCTTATTAATTTTTCAACATTGTGTAAAATAAATGTATAAAGTAACATAAAAGGTTTAAATACTGGTTATCATTTTACACTAAAATATTACTAAAGAGATACAAAAAAAGTAAAATGGATATGTTGTTTTTCTTTAAGGAGATTAAATATTACTGAAGAAAGAAAAAAAAAATTAAACAGCCAAATGGGGCTATGCATACGAACTTAAAAGGTTTAAATAAAACAGAAATATATATTTTATTTTTACTTGCTTAACTTGTGGAGGGTGTATCCTGTAGCAAAGCCCTAACTTTTTTCGTGAAAGGCCGTTTCAGTCAATAAGTCTTAAAAAAACGTGTAAAGATATTGACAATAAGCTAAGTCATCTGCAGCAAAGTTTTATAAATGAGGGTTTCTCCTTTTTAGATAGTGCAAACTGTTTCTTCTTCATTGACGTTTTGTCTTGGAGAGCTTTTTTCATTTCATTGAAAATGAAAGCAGCAGCTGCCAAAATATGTAGCTTTCTTATTAATTTTTCAACATTGTGTAAAATAAATGTATAAAGTAACATAAAAGGTTTAAATACTGGTTATCCTTTTACACTAAAATATTACTAAAGAGATACAAAAAAAGTAAAATGGATATGTTCTTTTTTTTAAGGAGATTAAATATTACTGAAGAAAGAAAAAAAAAAATTAAACAGCCAAATGGGGCTATGCATACGAACTTAAAAGGTTTAAATAAAACAGAAATATATATTTTATTTTTACTTGCTTAACTTGTGAAGGGTGTATCCTGTAGCAAAGCCCTAACTTTTTTCGTGAAAGCCCGTTTCAGTAAGTAAGTCTTAAAAACAGGTGTAAAGATATTGACAATAAGCTACGCAAACCCAGGAAGACATGGAATCGTTTAAATCAAGTATCATTACATCTTCCTTTCTTAAAGAGAAGTAAGGCAGTACTTATAAGCTTACATATTTATATATAGACATACATATATATATATATATATATATATATATATATATATATATATTGTCAGAAGAACGACCAAAAGACATCGAGAAGGTTTGGGGCAGCCACCCATTTAATCGATTATGGCTGCAAAAGCTATTCAAGAACAGAGACATGTTCATTCAATCGAGTCCAAAACAGAACTGAACTCCAGGTAGCAAGATGGCAGCTTTAAAGGCCAGTAGCGGAAGTGATGTCATCCCGACCGGAACCAGAAGTGATGTCAGTGGCTGCCCCAGAGCCGGGTGGGATTTCCCTAGAATGGTCTACAAAAGATCGAGAGGGAAAATTAGTGCACTCCGCCCCCCCCCTGGTCTGGCATGGAACTACCTGTATTTAGGCCCTTTAGCTGTCTCCTAAACACACGTGTGTGACAGGGCCCCCCCCCTTAGCCCAGACCCGTCGGGTCGGGCGTCCTGCACCGAGAGGTCGTGAACACGGGAGAGAGCGTCAGCATTGGCGTGTAGAGAACCCTTCCGATGAATGAGCGAAAACTTGTAATGTTGCAAATCGAGGAACCACCTCGTGACTCGCGGGTTAGACTCTTTGTGTAGGGCCATCCACTGTAAAGGGGCATGGTCCGTGACTAGAGTAAACTCCCGACCCAAGAGGTAGTATCTCAACTGTGTGATCGCCCACTTAATCGCAAGAGCCTCCCTCTCCACTGCCGCGTATCTGGTCTCCCGATCCAACAGTTTCCGGCTCAGAAACATGATGGGGTGTTCAGCACCATCGACACTTTGGCTCAGCACTGCCCCTAGGCCTGTGTCCGAAGCGTCCGTCTGGAGAATAAAAGGCCGTGAAAAATCAGGCGCCTTTAAAACGGGTGCCGACGTCAGGGCCCTTTTTAAGTCACTGAAGGCTGCCTCAGTCATATCAGTCCATACCACAGTGTTAGGAGCCCTCTTCTTTGTCAAATTAGTCAAGGGCACGGCCCTCTCCGAAAAACGTGGTACAAACCGGCGGTAATACCCCGCTAATCCGAGAAATGCCTGGACTTGCCGCTTGGTTCGCGGACGGGGGCCATGTCAAAATGGCTTGTATTTTAGAGCACTGTGGCTTCACCGTACCACGACCCACCAGATAGCCTAAATACTTGGCTTCCTCCAATCCAAAGAAACATTTCTTTGGGTTGATACGAAGACCGGCTTCTCCCAATGTCCGTAACACAGCTCCAACGTGCTGTAGGTGTTCCTTCCAGGTGCTGGAATAGATGACGACGTCATCCAGGTAGGCAGCACTATACGTGTTATGGGGGCGGAGCACTTTGTCCACCAGACGCTGGAAAGTTGCAGGAGCCCCATGTAACCCGAATGGAAGGACACAATACTGCCAGTGCCCACTAGGGGTGCTAAACGCGGTTTTACCCTTTGCGGGGTCCGTTAAAGGAACCTGCCAGTACCCTTTGGTCATGTCAAGTGTGGTCAAGTATTCTGCCTGTCCAAGCCTCTCAAGGAGGTCGTCCACTCGAGGCATGGGATAAGCATCAAATAGTGAGACCTGATTAAGTCGACAGAAGTCATTGCAAAACCTCCAACTTCCGTCGGGCTTAGGAAGCAAGACAATTGGGCTGGACCAGGGACTATGACTCTCCTCTATTACTCCTAGATCCAGCATGCGCTTGATTTCCAGTTCCACTTCTGCTTTCTTTGCCTCGGGAAGACGGTACGGGCGTTCTCGGACTATGACCCCGGGTTCAGTCACAATGTCATGGGCAACCAGAGAAGTCCTTCCGGGGATTTCATCAACCACCTCCGGGACGGACGAGATAACTATCTCTAGCTCCCGCCTCTGTCGGTTATTTAAATTAGACCCGAAGTTAAGGGTATTACTTTGAGCAAAAAGGGAGCGGGGCTGGCCGGAGGTGGGATCAGGGTCCCGTTCCTTCCACGGTTTCAGCAGGTTCACGTGATATATCCGCTCTCTCGGTCGACGATTGGGTTGTTTCACCAAATAGTCGACGAGCCCCTTTCGCTCTTTAACTTCGTATGGCCCTTGCCAGTGGGCAAGTAGCTTAGAGTGGGAGGTGGGAACCAATACCATGACTCGATCCCCCGGCTGGAACTCCCGGATGTGTCGTGCCACGGTCGTAATAGTGGGCCTGTGCTGATTGCGCCTCTTGCATGTGACTTTTTAATATGGGTCAAATCTTCGCAAATCTATCGCGTAACTGTGCGATATATTCCAAAATATTAGTTGTGGGAAGGGCCTCTCCTTCCCAACCTTCCTTTAGAATGTCCAATATGCCCCGGGGTTGTCGCCCATATAATAATTCAAAGGGTGAGAACCCCGTTGAGGCTTGTGGGACTTCCCGGTAGGCAAAGAGTACGAGGAGGAGGAGCTGATCCCAACTCCTCCCATCCCCGCTGACCACCTTGCGAAGCATCTGTTTGAGAGTCTGATTAAATCTCTCTACTAAACCATCGGTTTGAGGATGATACACCACGGTTCTCAAGTGCTTTATTTTGAGTAACTTGGCCGTTTCCTTGAACGTCTCCGAGGTAAATGGCGTCCCTTGGTCCGTAAGGACTTCTTTAGGGATTCCAACTCGCGCAAAGACCTCCATTAGTGCCCGTGCGATTGCTTTAGAATTAGCTGAGCACAATGGGACAGCTTCTGGATATCGGGTTGCATAATCCACGAGGACTAATATATATTTATGTCCTCGGGCCGAGGGTTCCAGGGGTCCCACTATGTCGACCCTTATCCTTTCAAAGGGGACATCAATTAAGGGGAGGGGAACGAGAGGAGCACGGTCCCTCCTAGGAATTTGCCGCAGCTGACATTCCGGGCACGAAACACAGAAGCGGCGAACCTCCTCGTTAATTCCCGGCCAATAAAAGCGGAGTTTAATACGCACTAAAGTTTTTTCGGTGCCCAAGTGGCCTCCTAGGAGATGGGCGTGCGCTAACTCACAAACTTGCCGCTGGAAAGTTCGTGGAATTAGCAGCAACTTCCGCACTCCCCCCTCGTGTTCACTGACCCGATATAATAAGTCATTTTCTAACACAAAGTTGGGTCCTTGTGGCATGGGCTGATTGGTGCGTTGGCCGTTGGCGAGGACTACTACATTCTTCGCAAACGTAAGGGAATCATCATTCCACTGCTCCCTTCTAAATGATGCCGGTGTTTGTCTGAATTGAAAGCTCAGATCTGAGAGAGGGTCCCGGCTGACCTCAAGGGGCGGAGAGTCGTCCCGCTCTGGTGAGGTGCGGACTGATGACGTATTCGCCCGCGACGGGCCGGGAAGCTCTCCGTCCTCCTCGGGGTTTCCCATATCTCTCTCCACCGGCTGCGTACACGGTGTGGAGACAACCTGAGACGGTGTATTCCCATCGGTTACTAGGCCTAATTTTGAATAAGGCGAGATCAGTACTGCACCGCTTTTAATTTCAGACCAGTCCCGCCCGAGAATCACCGCACACGGTGGATTTGGATGTACAGCCACAACGAGTTTTCGTAGTATTCCTCTGTGGCAGATGAAACACCGGGCGGAGTCATAGGCGCGGACATCTCCGTGTACACAGGTAATTCTGGTCTTTGTTTTTAACCACTGTCGCGGTAGTACATATCGGCAATCAACAACAGAAATGTTGCTGCCGGAATCAAATAAGGCTTCTACCTTGTGGCCATTTACTATGACCTCACCTTTATGAGCCAAAGCCAGGGGGTTTGAAAGCGCACACAACCCATCCCTCTCTCTCCACTTACATTCCGCCTCGCCTCCGAGCGAGGACCCGCGCCCGCGGGATCGGGGACTCCGATGCAAACTCCGGTGTATGTCGAGAGGGCAGTGTAAGAGGGACGTAATCTCTACGGCTTCTACTTAAGGACCGTTCAGCCCTCTCAAATTGCGAGGCTGCCCTAGATGTTTCTATGAGCTCAATGAGCTCGTTTATGTTTGCAAATTCTCCCCAGACCGGCTGGGCGAAATGCTCTGGCAGGCTATTTAAGAACAAAAAACAGGCCACTTTTTTCACTACCTGAAAGGTGGTACATTCAGCGGGCCTTAACCAGCCGGCCACCTCTTCCCATAGAAGGTCTAGCTGTTCTTGGGTAGACCGTTCAGGGTTAAACCTCCAGTTTTTAATTTTCTTCACCTGCTGGTCTGGGGAATGTCCACCGTCCTCTGGGACCTTAGCCCCGGTGGAACGGACAACTCTCTCCTCCGAGAGAGCATAATAAGTCCCCATCGTATCCCCCATAGAGACCAGCCCACGTCTGTGTGTCCCAACGACACTCTCCCTATTCAATTGAGGTGACCCCGAGATAGACAAAGGGAGCGGAGTCTGCACCGGTTCTTTCCGAAACCCGAGACGCACTCCCCACCCGAAAGCTCGGCCCAGGTACTCTCCCACCTGGACATGATTCAGGTCCGGTCCCGTTCTCTTCAGGGATTCCTCCATCCTGCCGACTACGCCACTGTCAGAAGAACAACCAAAAGACATCGAGAAGGTTTGGGGTAGCCACCCATTTAATCGATTATGGCTGCAGAAGCTATTCAATAACAGAGACATGTTCATTCTATCGAGTCCAAAACAGAACTGAACTCCAGGTAGCAAGATGGCAGCTTTAAAGGCTAGTAGCGGAAGTGATGTCATCCCGACCGGAACCAGAAGTGATGTCAGTGGCTGCCCCAGAGCCGGGTGGGATTTCCCTAGAATGGTCTGCAAAAGATCGAGAGGGAAAATTAGTGCACTCCGCCCCCCCCCCCGGTCTGGCATGGAACTACCTGTATTTAGGCCCTTTAG